>NW_024608606.1:67500-69661 GCF_018296145.1 Oncorhynchus tshawytscha | reverse complement strand
GTTTACATACACTTAGGTTGGAGTCATTAAAACTTGTTTTTCAACCACTCCACAAATTTCACTTTAACAAACTATGGTTTTGGCAAGTCGGTTAGGACATCTACATTGTGAATGACACAAGTAATTTTTCCAATAATTGTTTGCAGACAGATTATTTCACTTATAATTCACTCTACCACAATTCCAGTGGGTCAGAAGTTTACATACACTAAGTTGACTGTGACTTTAAACAGCTTGGAAAAAATTCCAGAAAATTATGTCATGGCTTTAGGGGCTTCTGATAGGGTAATTGACGTAATTTAAGTCAATTGGAGGTGTACCTGTGGATTTATTTCAAGGCCAACCTTCAAACTCAGTGCCTCTTTGCTTGACATCATGGGAAAATCAAAAGACATCAGCCAAGACCTCGGAAAAAAATGATAGACCTCCACAAGTCTGGTTCATCCTTGGGAGACTGAAGGTACCACATTCATCTGTAAAAACAATAATACGCAAGTATAAACACCATGGGACCACACAGCCGTCATACTGCTCAGGAAGAGATGAACGTACTTTGGTGCGAAAAGTGCAAATCAATCCCAGAACAACAGCAAAGGACCTTGTGAAGATGCTGGAGGAAACAGGTACAAAAGTATCTATATCCACAATAAAACAAGTCCTATATAACAAGTCCTGTACATAACCTGAAAGGACACTCAGCACGGAAGAAGCCACTGCTCCAAAACCGCCATAAAAAAGTCAGACTGAGGTTTGCAACTGCACATGGGGACAAAGATCGTACTTTTTGGAGAAATGTCCTCTGGTCTGATGAAACAAAAATAGAACAATTTGGCCATAATGATCATCGTTATGTTTGGAGGAAAAGGGGAGGCTTGCAAGCCAAAGATACCATCCCAACCGTGAAGCACATGGATTGCAGCATCCTGTTGTGGGGGTGCTTTGCTGCAGGAGGGACTGTTGCACTTCACAAAATAGATGTCTTCATGAGGATGGACAATTATGTGGATATATTGAAGCAACATCTCACGACATCAGTCAGGAAGTTAAAGCTTGGTCTCGAATGGGTCTTCCAAATGGACAATGACCCAAAGCATATTTCCAAAGTTGTGGCAAAATGGCTTAAGGACAACAAAGTCAAGGTATTGGAGTGGACATCACAAAGCCCTGACTTCAATCCTATAGAAAATGTGTGGGCAGAACTGAAAAAGAGTTTGCGAGCAAGGAAGCCTACAATCCTGACTCAGTTACACCAGCTCTGTCAAGAGGAATGGGCCAAAGTTCACCCATCTTATTGTGGGAAGCTTGTGGAAGGCTACCCGAAACATTTGACCCAAGTTAAACAATTTATAGACAATGCTACCATATACTAATTGAGTGTATGTAAACGTCTGACCCACTGGGAATGTGATGAAAGAAATAAAAGCTGAAATAAATCATTCTCTCTACTATTATTCTGACATTTCACATTCTTAAAATCAAGTGGTGATCCTAACTGACCTAAGATAGGACATTTTTACTGGGATTAAATGTCAGGAATTGTGTAAAAACTGAGTTTAAATGTAGTTGGCTAAGATGAATGCAAACTACCGACTTCAACTGTACATTTAACGTATAAGACATCTCAAGCGGAATGAGACAGAACGATACTGGTAACTAACACATTCTCGACTGTGTTGTGCCTTTTAACTAGCAAGCTACTGGATGCATGCTGGGAAAAGCCTGCTGTGTTGTGACTGGATGCCATAGTGATAATTTAACGTTACATCAGACAGCACAAGATTATTTTTTATTTCCAGTGGACAGGCTGAGGCTTTAAATGTCACACATGTAGATTTGGAGCAAAGCTGCTTTATTAATTGGGGGAGAACAATCATCCTTGATCCAGCACTGTATGTGGGGAAGCTGTGGGGAAGCTGTGGGGAATCTGTAGGGAAGCTGTGGGGAATATGTCGGGAAGCTGTGGGGAATATGTCGGGAAGCTGTAGGGAAGCTGTAGGGAATCTGTGGGGAATCTGTGGGGAATCTGTCGGAAGCTGTAGGGAAGCTGTGGGGAATCTGTCGGGAAGCTGTAGGGAAGCTGTAGGGAATCTGTGGGGAATCTGTAGGGAAGCTGTGGGGAATCTGTGGGGAATCTGTAGGGAAGCTGTGGGGAATCTGTGGG
>NW_024608606.1:27500-62500 GCF_018296145.1 Oncorhynchus tshawytscha | reverse complement strand
TGGTGCTGATGTTTAGGATATTTAGGCTGAGGTATGTTTTACCTGTGGTGCTGATGTTTAGGCTGAGGTATGTATAGTTTTTTTGTGTGCTCTAAGGAAACGGTGTCTAGATGGAATTTGTATTTGTTGTCCTGGCGACTGAACCTTTTTTTTGAACACCATTATTCGTGTCTTACTGAGATGTACTGGTCCTGTAGAGGTTAAGTTGTATCCCTGTCTCACTCAGGTTTTCTGGGTCTCTAGGTTTTTGGTTGGATAGGTTTCTCAATTTCTTTCTTAGATTTTTGCATTCTTCATCAAACATTTGTTATTGTTTAGAATTTTCTTAGGTTGTCTGCATTATATATATTTTTTTAGATTTGATAGGGAAGCTGAGAGGTCAAATATACAGTTTAGGTTTTATGCTGCCAAGTTCACACCTTCACAATAAGAGTGAAACATTTTGTCCAGGAAATTGTCCAGAAGGGATTGAATTTTTGTTGCTTCTGTCACGCCCTGGTCTTAGTATTTTGTGTTTTCTATATTTATTTGGTCAGGCCAGGGTGTGACATGGGTTTATTTTGTGTTGTGTTTGTGTATGGGGGTTTTACGTAGGTTTTGGGATTGTGGCTGAGTAGGGTTGTCTAGCATAGTCTATGGCTGCCTGAGGTGGTTCTCAATCAGAGGCAGGTGACTCTCTCGTTGTCTCTGATTGGGAACCATATTTAGGTAGCCTGGGTTTCACTGTGTGTTTGTGGGTGACTGTTCCTGTCTCTGTGTTAGTTGTCAGTTGTCACCAGATAGGCTGTATTAGGTTCTTGTTTTTGTATTGTTCCTTTTTCTTCACTATTAATTAAACATGTTTGTAAATTACCACGCTGCATTTTGGTCCGACTCTCCTTCGACGGAAGAAAACCGTAACAGCTTCATTGTTTTTTTGGTAGATTTCCACACTGCTTTCCTTCCATATATACCATATTAATATCAATGCACTTCCTCTGGATACCTCATGGTTGATCATAGCTCTGTTCAAGTGGAGTGTGATTTTGTTGTGATCTGATATGGGTGTCGGTGGACTGACACCCTAAGGTACTCTGGGTTGAGGTCAATGATAAAGTAGTCTATAGTACTACTGCCAAGAGTTGAGCTACTGTATAGTAGTTACACCTACCGTAGGAGTCCTGTCGAAGTCTACCATTGACTATTTATATACCCACCCAGGAGTTTTGCTCTGTTTTGGTTGGTTATATTGTCGTAGTTGTGTTAGGGGTGCGAATGGGGGAGGGAATACTGTCACTTCCAGGTAGGGGTTTGTCCCCCTGTCTGATGAGGGTGTCAGGTTCTTGTCCAGTTCTGGCATTTAGGTCACCACGGACTAGTACATGTCCCTGGGCCTGGGAATTGTTGATCTAGGATGGAGAAGCTGCTGTTGTTAAAGTATGGTGATTCTATTGGGGGGGATATAGGTAGCACACATGAAGACACATTTTTCTCTGTTGAGAAAATGTCCTTATTAATTTCTAGACAGATGTAAAATGTTCCTGTTTTGATTAATTTAAAAGCGTGAGTTAGATTTGCTATATACCAAATTAGCATACCCCCTGAGTCATTCCCTGTTTCACACCTGGTAGTTTGGTGAATGGGACTACCAGCTCTCTGTAACCTAGAGGGCAACCAGTGGGGTCTGTCTCATGTATACCATGTTTCCCCTCTCTCTCTCTCTCTCTCTCTCTCTCTCTCTCTCTCTCTCTCTCTCTCTCTCTCAATTCAATTTAAGGGCTTTATTGGCATGAGAAACATATGTATACATTGTCAAAGCAAGTGAAATAGCTAATAAACAAAAGTGAAATAACAATAAAAATTAACAGTGACCATTACACTCACAGATGTTTCAGAAGAATAAAGACATTTCAAATATCATTATGTCTCTCTCTCGTTGTCTCTCTCTCTCTCTCTCTCTCTCTCTCTCTCTCTCTCTCTCTCTCGCTATCTCTCTCTCTCTCTCCTCCCCCCCCTCTTTCTCTCTCTCCCCATCTTTCTCTCCCCCCTCTCTCCCTATTAGTCTCTCTCAGGACCGGCTCTAGCCTTATGGGGGCCCTAAGCAACATTTTCTTTGCCCCCACCCCAACCCCATTACCTCGCCACAAAACATTTGAATTGCCTCCCTCTTGATGCCGGAGAGTTTATGTCCAGTTCTAAAGCAAGTTTCTACACATTTATCCATGACTTACACCAAGGCAATATAATATCTGAGTGAGAGTGACTAACAAAATCATTGGGGCCCCCCTGGAGGTCAGGGCCATCTGGGGCACGTGCCCTGCATTCCTGGTCAGTAATTCCACTACAAGTTTAGATAGCTGGCAAGAATAATTTACCAATCTAAAAAATGTTTGCTAATTTAGTGTCTGTCAGTGACTGACATAACAAGAGACAAATTGCTGATGCACCTGGTGTATTCTTCCATTTAACTCAGAACAGTACTTTTGAGTCCACCCCCCCCAAAAAAAAAATGTTTTCGTATCGGGGGCCCTCTAGCAGTTGCTTATTTTGCCTATTCCAAGAGCCGGCCCTGCTCTCTCTCCCTCCATTCCCTTCTCCCCGCCATCTAGAACTCACAAAGCTGCAGCTTACGATTCTATAAATCCCAGTCCCGAGGGTTCGGTGGCACTTTCAACATTTTGGTTTCTTCTTCCTTGTTTGTGCGTCTTTGTGCTGCTTTCTACACTGTCACAGTTGGTTGTGAAGCTCCCATTCCTCTCTCCCTCTTTCCCTGCAGTCTATTGGCTCTAAGGTAGTGTTGGGACATCTAGGGTAGATTTGTCACAGTTGGTTGTGAAGCTCCCATTCCTCTCTCCCTCTTTCCCTGCAGTCTATTGGCTCTAAGGTAGTGTTGGGACATCTAGGGTAGATTTGTCACAGTTGGTTGTGAAGCTCCCATTCCTCTCTCCCTCTTTCCCTGCAGTCTATTGGCTCTAAGGTAGTGTTGGGACAGCTAGGGTAGATTTGTCACAGTTGGTTGTGAAGCTCCCATTCCTCTCTCCCTCTTTCCCTGCAGTCTATTGGCTCTAAGGTAGTGTTGGGACATCTAGGGTAGATTTGTCACAGTTGGTTGTGAAGCTCCCATTCCTCTCTCCCTCTTTCCCTGCAGTCTATTGGCTCTAAGGTAGTGTTGGGACATCTAGGGTAGATTTGTCACAGTTGGTTGTGAAGCTCCCATTCCTCTCTCCCTCTTTCCCTGCAGTCTATTGGCTCTAAGGTAGTGTTGGGACATCTAGGGTAGATTTGTCACAGTTGGTTGTGAAGCTCCCATTCCTCTCTCCCTCTTTCCCTGCAGTCTATTGGCTCTAAGGTAGTGTTGGGACATCTAGGGTAGATTTGTCACAGTTGGTTGTGAAGCTCCCATTCCTCTCTCCCTCTTTCCCTGCAGTCTATTGGCTCTAAGGTAGTGTTGGGACATCTAGGGTAGATTTGTCACAGTTGGTTGTGAAGCTCCCATTCCTCTCTCCCTCTTTCCCTGCAGTCTATTGGCTCTAAGGTAGTGTTGGGACATCTAGGGTAGATTTGTCACAGTTGGTTGTGAAGCTCCCATTCCTCTCTCCCTCTTTCCCTGCAGTCTATTGGCTCTAAGGTAGTGTTGGGACATCTAGGGTAGATTTGTCACAGTTGGTTGTGAAGCTCCCATTCCTCTCTCCCTCTTTCCCTGCAGTCTATTGGCTCTAAGGTAGTGTTGGGACAGCTAGGGTAGATTTGTCACAGTTGGTTGTGAAGCTCCCATTCCTCTCTCCCTCTTTCCCTGCAGTCTATTGGCTCTAAGGTAGTGTTGGGACATCTAGGGTAGATTTGTCACAGTTGGTTGTGAAGCTCCCATTCCTCTCTCCCTCTTTCCCTGCAGTCTATTGGCTCTAAGGTAGTGTTGGGACATCTAGGGTAGATTTGTCACAGTTGGTTGTGAAGCTCCCATTCCTCTCTCCCTCTTTCCCTGCAGTCTATTGGCTCTAAGGGAGTGTTGGGACATCTAGGGTAGATTTGTCACAGTTGGTTGTGAAGCTCCCATTCCTCTCTCCCTCTTTCCCTGCAGTCTATTGGCTCTAAGGTAGTGTTGGGACATCTAGGGTAGATTTGTCACAGTTGGTTGTGAAGCTCCCATTCCTCTCTCCCTCTTTCCCTGCAGTCTATTGGCTCTAAGGTAGTGTTGGGACATCTAGGTAGATTTGTCACAGTTGGTTGTGAAGCTCCCATTCCTCTCTCCCTCTTTCCCTGCAGTCTATTGGCTCTAAGGTAGTGTTGGGACATCTAGGGTAGATTTGTCACAGTTGGTTGTGAAGCTCCCATTCCTCTCTCCCTCTTTCCCTGCAGTCTATTGGCTGTAAGGTAGTGTTGGGACAGCTAGGGTAGATTTGGCATACAATTTATACTATTTAATGCCAATCTGAACCATACTTTTCCATTTAATCTTTATTTATCCAGCAAGTACCATTGAGGTCAGAAGACCACATTTCATGTATGTACCCAAACCATGGCTCAAATATGTCTCAAATATGTTATTTTCACATAGGTCCTTTCAAACACAGTTCCAGCAACTAGATGGTGGATATGTAGGCCACTAGGCCATCCCAGTACAGCTTGGCTTGGTTTGGCCCAGCACTGTAAAAAGAGCAGTGGCTACCCAGAGAGACATGTTCATTACTAGGGGGTAAGCCTCATTCTGGACACAGAGAGCTGAGGTCTTTCATGTACATGAGGATGAATCCCAGCCTTTCTATAAGCTTTTAGATCCCCTCTTCACACTATAGGCTTATCGACTGGGATGTGAACACTTTGAACAACCCTCTTTGATTCCAGATAGAACTCTTTTGGTTCCAGGTAGAACTCTTTTGGTTCCAGGTAGAACTCTTTTGGTTCTAAGTAGAACCCTTTTGGGTTTTAAGAATAGATAAGTGAGTGAAATAAAAATAAGTGCAACTGGCTGGAGGTACTGGATGAGAAGTAAACTGAACTGATTAGACTGACTGAAGGGACTAGACTGACTGGACTGACTAGACTGACTAGACTGACTAGACTGACTAGAGGCTGTAGATACTAGACTGACTGGACTGACTAGACTGACTAGACTGACTAGAGGCTGTAGGTACTAGACTGACTAGACTGACTGGACTGACTAGACTGACTGGACTGACTAGAGACTGTAGATACTAGACTGACTAGAGGCTGTAGATACTAGACTGACTAGAGGCTGTAGATACTAGACTGACTAGAGACTGTAGATACTAGGCTGACTAGAGGCTGTAGATACTAGACTGACTAGAGGCTGTAGATACTAGACTGACTAGAAAGAATAGACTGACTGAACTGATTAGACTGACTGGATGGACTAGATTGACTGGACTGAGTAGACTGACTAGACTGACTAGAAGCTGTAGATACTATACTGACTAGACTGACTAGAGGCTGTAGATATTAGACTGACTAGAGGCTGTAGATACTAGACTGACTAGACTGACTAGAGGCTGTAGATATTAGACTGACTAGACTGACTAGAGGCTGTAGATACTAGACTGACTAGACTGACTAGAGGCTGTAGATAGTAGACTGACTAGAAGCTGTAGATACTAGACTGACTAGACTGACTAGAGGCTGTAGATTCTAGACTGACTAGACTGACTAGAGGCTGTAGATACTAGACTGACTACAGGCTGTAGATACTAGACTGACTAGACTGACTAGAAGCTGTAGATACTAGACTGACTAGACTGACTAGAGGCTGTAGATTCTAGACTGACTAGACTGACTAGAGGCTGTAGATACAAGACTAACTAGAGGCTGTAGATACTAGACTGACTAGACTGACTAGAGGCTGTAGATACTAGACTGACTAGAGGCTGTAGATACTAGACTGACTAGACTGACTGAACTGATTAGACTGACTGGACTGAGTAGACTGACTGGAGGTACTAGATTGACTGGACTGAGTAGACTGACTGGAGGTACTAGATTGACTGGACTGAGTAGACTGACTAGAAGCTGTAGATACTAGACTTACTCGACAGACTAGAGGTTGAAGATACAAGACTGGCTAGACAAACTAGAGACTGTAGATAGTAGACAGACTATAGCTGTAGATACTAGACTTACTCGACAGACTAGAGGTTGAAGATACAAGACTGATTAGAGGCTGTAGATACAAGACTGACTAGACTAACTAAAGGCTGTAGGTACTAGACTTACTAGACAGACTAGAAGCTGTAGATACTACACTTACTAGACTAACTAGAGGATGTAGATACTAGACTGACTAGACTAACTAGAGACTGTAGATACTAGACTGATTAGAGGCTGTAGATACTAGACTAACTAGACTAACTAAAGGCTGTAGGTACTAGACTTACTAGACAGACTAGAGGATGTAGATACTAGACTGACTAGACTAACTAGAGACTGTAGATACTAGACTGATTAGAGGCTGTAGATACAAGACTGACTAGACTAACTAAAGGCTGTAGGTACTAGACTTACTAGACAGACTAGAAGCTGTAGATACTACACTTACTAGACTAACTAGAGGATGTAGATACTAGACTGACTAGACTAACTAGAGACTGTAGATACTAGACTGATTAGAGGCTGTAGATACAAGACTGACTAGACTAACTAAAGGCTGTAGGTACTAGACTTACTAGACAGACTAGAAGCTGTAGATACTACACTTACTAGACTAACTAGAGGATGTAGATACTAGACTGACTAGACTAACTAGAGACTGTAGATACTAGACTGATTAGAGGCTGTAGATACAAGCCTGACTAGACTAACTAAAGGATGTAGATACTAGACTAACTAGAGGATGTAGATACAAGACTGACTAGACTAACTAGAGGATGTAGATACTAGACTAACTAGAGGATGTAGATACAAGACTGACTAGACTAACTAAAGGCTGTAGGTACTAGACACTTACTAGACAGACTAGAAGCTGTAGATACTACACTTACTAGACTAACTAGAGGATGTAGATACTAGACTGACTAGACTAACTAGAGACTGTAGATACTAGACTGATTAGAGGCTGTAGATACAAGCCTGACTAGACTAACTAAAGGATGTAGATACTAGACTAACTAGAGGATGTAGATACAAGACTGACTAGACTAACTAGAGGATGTAGATACTAGACTAACTAGAGGATGTAGATACAAGACTGACTAGACTAACTAAAGGCTGTAGGTACTAGACTTACTAGACAGACTAGAAGCTGTAGATACTACACTTACTAGACTAACTAGAGGATGTAGATACTAGACTGACTAGACTAACTAGAGACTGTAGATACTAGACTAACTAGAGGCTGTAGATACTAGACTAACTAAAGGCTGTAGGTACTAGACTTACTAGACAGACTAGAAGCTGTAGATACTACACTTACTAGACTAACTAGAGGATGTAGATACTAGACTGACTAGACTAACTAGAGACTGTAGATACTAGACTGATTAGAGACTGTAGATACAAGACTGACTAGACTAACTAAAGGCTGTAGGTACTAGACTAACTAGAGGATGTAGATACAAGACTGACTAGACTAACTAGAGGATGTAGATACTAGACTAACTAGACAGACTAGAAGCTGTAGATACTACACTTACTAGACTAACTAGAGGATGTAGATACTAGACTGACTAGACTAACTAGAGACTGTAGATACTAGACTGATTAGAGACTGTAGATACAAGACTGACTAGACTAACTAAAGGCTGTAGGTACTAGACTAACTAGAGGATGTAGATACAAGACTGACTAGACTAACTAGAGGATGTAGATACTAGACTAACTAGAGGATGTAGATACAAGACTGACTAGACTAACTAAAGGCTGTAGGTACTAGACTTACTAGACAGACTAGAAGCTGTAGATACTACACTTACTAGACTAACTAGAGGATGTAGATACTAGACTGACTAGACTAACTAGAGACTGTAGATACTAGACTGATTAGAGGCTGTAGATACTAGACTAACTAAAGGCTGTAGGTACTAGACTTACTAGAGGATGTAGATACTAGACTGACTAGACTAACTAAAGGCTGTAGGTACTAGACTTACTAGACAGACTAGAGGATGTAGATACTAGACTGACTAGACTAACTAGAGACTGTAGATACTAGACTGATTAGAGACTGTAGATACTAGACTAACTAGACTAACTAAAGGCTGTAGGTACTAGACTTACTAGACAGACTAGAAGCTGTAGATACTACACTTACTAGACTAACTAGAGGATGTAGATACTAGACTGACTAGACTAACTAGAGACTGTAGATACTAGACTGATTAGAGGCTGTAGATACTAGACTGACTAGACTAACTAGAGACTGTAGATACTAGACTAACTAGAGGCTGTAGATACTAGACTGACTACAGGCTGTAGATACTAGACTAACTAGAGGCTGTAGATACTAGACTGACTAGACTGACTAGAGGCTGTAGATACTAGACTGACTAGACTAACTAGAGGCTGTAGATACTAGACTGACTAGACTAACTAGAGGCTGTAGATACTAGACTGACTAGAGGCTGTAGATACTAGACTAACTAGAGGCTGTAGATACTAGACTGACTAGACTAACTAGAGGCTGTAGATACTAGACTGACTACAGGCTGTAGATACTAGACTGACTACAGGCTGTAGATACTAGACTGACTAGACTGACTAGAAGCTGTAGATACTACACTTACTAGACTAACTAGAGGATGTAGATACTAGACTGACTAGACTAACTAGAGACTGTAGATACTAGACTAACTAGAGGCTGTAGATACTAGACTAACTAGAGGCTGTAGATACTAGACTAACTAGAGGCTGTAGATACTAGACTGACTAGACTGACTAGAGGCTGTAGATACTAGACTGACTAGACTAACTAGAGGTGGTAGATACTAGACTAACTAGAGGCTGTAGATACTAGACTAACTAGAGGCTGTAGATACTAGACTGACTAGACTGACTAGAGGCTGTAGATACTAGACTTAATAACTAGAGGCTTTAGATTCTAGACTGACTATAGGCTGTAGGTACTAGACTTACTAGACAGACTAGAGGCTGTAGATACTAGACTGACTAGACTGACTAGAGCCTGTAGATACTAGACTTACTAACTAGAGGCTTTAGATTCTAGACTTACTAGAGGCTGTAGATACTAGACTAACTAGAGGCTGTAGATACTAGACTGACTAGACTGACTAGAGGCTGTAGATACTAGACTTAATAACTAGAGGCTTTAGATTCTAGACTGACTATAGGCTGTAGATACTAGACTAACTAGACTGACTAGAGGCTGTAGATACTAGACTGACTAGACTGACTAGAGCCTGTAGATACTAGACTTACTAACTAGAGGCTTTAGATTCTAGACTTACTAGAGGCTGTAGGTACTAGACTGACTAGAGGATGTAGATGCTAGACTGACTAGAGGCTGTAGGTACTAGACTGACTAGACTGACTAGAGGCTGTAGATACTAGACTTACTAGCGGCTATAGATTCGAGTCTAACAGCAGGTGTATCTCACTGATCATCACTAAAACCAACACCTCATTTGGCCGCCTTTCCTTCCAGTTCTCTGCTGCCGGTGACTGGAACGAATTGCAAAAATCGTTGAAGTTGGAGACTTTTATCTCCCTCACCAACTTCAAACATCTGCTATCTGAGCAGCTAACCGATCGCTGCAGCTGTACATAGTCTATCGGTAAATAGCCCACCCAATTTACCTACCTCATCCCCATACTGTTTTTATTTATTTACTTTTCTGCTCTTTTGCACACCAATATCTCTACCTGTACATGACCATCTGATCATTTATCACTCCAGTGTTAATCTGCTAAATTGTAATTATTCGCCTACCTCCTCATGCATTTTGCACACAATGTATAAAGACTCTTCTTTTCTACTGTGTTATTGACTTGTTTATTGTTTACTCCATGTGTAACTCTGTGTTGTCTGTTCACACTGCTATGCTTTATCTTGGCCAGGTCACAGTTGTAAATGAGAACTTGTTCTCAACTAGCCTACCTGGTTAAATAAAGGTGAAATAAAAAATAAAAAACTATCATAACCTTGTCTGTCTCCACTGTGGTCCACCCTGTCTGTCTCCAAGGTGGTCCCCTATCATAACCCTGTCTGTCTCCAAGGTGGTCCCCTATCATAACCCTGTCTGTCTCCACTGTGGTCCCCTATCATAACCCTGTCTGTCTCCACTGTGGTCCCCTGTCATAACCCTGTCTGTCTCCACTGTGTTCCACCCTGTCTGTCTCCACTGTGGTCCCCTATCATAACCCTGTCTGTCTCCACGGTCCCCTATCATAACCCTGGTCCCACTGTGGTCCCCTATCATAACCCTGTCTGTCTCCACTGTGGTCCCCTGTCATAACCCTGTCTGTCTCCACTGTGTTCCACCCTGTCTGTCTCCACTGTGGTCCCCTATCATAACCCTGTCTGTCTCCACGGTGGTCCCCTATCATAACCCTGTCTGTCTCCACTGTGGTCCACCCTGTCTGTCTCCACTGTGGTCCCCTGTCATAACCCTGTCTGTCTCTACTGTGGTCCACCCTGTCTGTCTCTACTGTGGTCCACCCTGTCTGTCTCCACTGTGGTCCCCTGTCATAACACTGTCTGTCTCTACTGTGGTCCACCCTGTCTGTCTCTACTGTTGTCCCCTATCATAACCCTGTCTGTCTCCACTGTGGTCCCCTGTCATAACCCTGTCTGTCTCCACTGTGGTCCCCCTATCATAACCCTGTCTGTCTCCACTCTGGTCCCCCTGTCGTAACCCTGTCTGTCTATACTGGTTTCCCCCTATCATAACCCTGTCTGTCTCTACTGTGGTCCACCCAGTCTGTCTCTACTGTTGTCTTTGTAACATTAGGTTAGTTTACTGGGATGTTTTCCTCGTTTTCATGAATCAGTTTGTCTGTGTAACATTAGGTTAGTTTACTGGGATGTTTTCATGAATCAGTTTGTCTGTGTAACATTAGATTAGTTTACTGGGATGTTGTCATGAATCAGTTTGTCTGTGTAACATTAGGTTAGTTTACTGGGATGTTGTCATGAATCAGTTTGTCTGTGTAACATTAGGTTAGTTTACTGGGATGTTGTCATGAATCAGTTTGTCTGTGTAACATTAGGTTAGTTTACTGGGATGTTGTCATGAATCAGTTTGTCTGTGTAACATTAGGTTAGTTTACTGGGATGTTTTCATGAATCAGTTTGTCTGTGTAACATTAGGTTAGTTTACTGGGATGTTGTCATGAATCAGTTTGTCTGTGTAACATTAGGTTAGTTTACTGGGATGTTGTCATGAATCAGTTTGTCTGTGTAACATTAGGTTAGTTTACTGGGATGTTTTCATGAATCAGTTTGTCTGTGTAACATTAGGTTAGTTTACTGGGATGTTGTCATGAATCAGTTTGTCTGTGTAACATTAGGTTAGTTTACTGGGATGTTTTCATGAATCAGTTTGTCTGTGTAACATTAGATTAGTTTACTGGGATGTTTTCATGAATCAGTTTGTCTGTGTAACATTAGGTTAGTTTACTGGGATGTTTTCATGAATCAGTTTGTCTGTGTAACATTAGGTTAGTTTACTGGGATGTTTTCATGAATCAGTTTGTCTGTGTAACATTAGATTAGTTTACTGGGATGTTTTCATGAATCAGTTTGTCTGTGTAACATTAGATTAGTTTACTGGGATGTTGTCATGAATCAGTTTGTCTGTGTAACATTAGGTTAGTTTACTGGGATGTTGTCATGAATCAGTTTGTCTGTGTAACATTAGATTAGTTTACTGGGATGTTGTCATGAATCAGTTTGTCTGTGTAACATTAGGTTAGTTTACTGGGATGTTGTCATGAATCAGTTTGTCTGTGTAACATTAGGTTAGTTTACTGGGATGTTTTCATGAATCAGTTTGTCTGTGTAACATTAGGTTAGTTTACTGGGATGTTTTCATGAATCAGTTTGTCTGTGTAACATTAGGTTAGTTTACTGGGATGTTTTCATGAATCAGTTTGTCTGTGTAACATTAGGTTAGTTTACTGGGATGTTGTCATGAATCAGTTTGTCTGTGTAACATTAGGTTAGTTTACTGGGATGTTTTCATGAATCAGTTTGTCTGTGTAACATTAGATTAGTTTACTGGGATGTTTTCATGAATCAGTTTGTCTGTGTAACATTAGATTAGTTTACTGGGATGTTGTCATGAATCAGTTTGTCTGTGTAACATTAGGTTAGTTTACTGGGATGTTGTCATGAATCAGTTTGTCTGTGTAACATTAGGTTAGTTTACTGGGATGTTTTCATGAATCAGTTTGTCTGTGTAACATTAGGTTAGTTTACTGGGATGTTGTCATGAATCAGTTTGTCTGTGTAACATTAGGTTAGTTTACTGGGATGTTTTCATGAATCAGTTTGTCTGTGTAACATTAGGTTAGTTTACTGGGATGTTTTCATGAATCAGTTTGTCTGTGTAACATTAGGTTAGTTTACTGGGATGTTGTCATGAATCAGTTTGTCTGTGTAACATTAGATTAGTTTACTGGGATGTTTTCATGAATCAGTTTGTCTGTGTAACATTAGATTAGTTTACTGGGATGTTGTCATGAATCAGTTTGTCTGTGTAACATTAGGTTAGTTTACTGGGATGTTGTCATGAATCAGTTTGTCTGTGTAACATTAGATTAGTTTACTGGGATGTTGTCATGAATCAGTTTGTCTGTGTAACATTAGATTAGTTTACTGGGATGTTTTCATGAATCAGTTTGTCTGTGTTTCACTCTCTCTTTCTCTTGTCATTGTTCAGTCTCATTCCGTTGTTTTCATTGCTACTTAACAGAGGAACAAAGGAAGAACAGCAGCCACACAAGATGTGGTCACAAGCCCATTTCAATCCCCTTCATCCCCGACAGTCTTTGTGTTGTTATCAAGGCGTGTCACTAATGCAGTCCCAGTTCTAGTCCCAGTCCCAGTCCCAGTCCCACTGCTCAACTCTGCTTCCTTATGTATTCTATCTGACTGGAAGAATAATAACACTCGTTTATCAAATCCTCTGCTCTCTTGAATGTCTTCAAACCCCAAATTACCATTCATTGAATCATTCATTCATCTATTGAATCATTCATTCATCCATTGAATCATTCATTCATCCATTGAATCATTCATTCATTGAGTCGGTCATTCATTCATCTATTGAATCATTCATTCATCCATTGAATCATTCATTCATCCATTGAATCATTAATTAATTGAGTCGGTCATTCATTCATCTATTGAATCATTCATTCATCCATTAAATCATTCATTCATCCATTGAATCATTCATTCATCCATTGAATCATTCATTCATTCATCTATTGAATCCTTCTTTCATCTATTGAATCATTCATTCATCCATTGAATCATTCATTCATCCATTGAATCATTCATTCATCCATTGAATCATTCATTCATCTATTGAATCATTCATTCATCCATTGAATCATTCATTCATCCATTAAATCATTCATTCATCCATTGAATCATTCATTCATTGAGTCGGTCATTCATTTATCTATTGAATCATTCATTCATCCATTGAATCATTCATTCATCCATTGAATCATTCATTCATCCATTGAATCATTCATTCATCCATTGAATCAATTGAATCCTTCATTCATCCATTGAATCATTCATTCATCCATTGAATCATTCATTCATTGCCCTAGCAAGTCACCGTCTCTGCCAGACCTGGGCTCAAATAATATTGGGATTAATTTCAAACATTTATAGCTGCGCTTGATTCCGCTTGCCTGAATTAAATGTACCAATAGAACTGTTCCAAAACAAAGGTGCACCCCAGGCAGGCTGGAGAGCATACTGAAACGTGTAAAATACTATTGGAGCTCAGGTCTGGTCTGTAGCTGATGATGTCATAATGAGGGGGGGCGGGGCTACAGAGTGACACAAAACGTTAGCAGAACACAACACTAAGTTGATTTAGGAAGACAAGGCATCAACTTCCTCAATGATACAACATAACTGTGTAATTAATTAAATCATTCCCACTCTATCCAATCAATAGATAGCAGCCACTCATGGGCACACACACAGATACACACACACACACACACACACACACACACACACACACACACACACACACACACACACACACACACACACACACACATACATACACACACACACACACACACACACACACACACACACACACACACACACACACACACACACACACACACACACACACACATTCTGAACTTCCTGCAGACTAGGTCTTTTCCCACACATTTATTCAGAACGACTAGAAGAAATAAGACTGTGAATGATCTATTAGAGTAACATAATGTGTTATGATGAGAGTATAACTTCATATGTTATGATAACAGAATAACTTCATACACTATATATACAAAGTATGTGGACACCCCTTCAAATTAGTGGATT
Source organism: Oncorhynchus tshawytscha (assembly GCF_018296145.1). Lineage (NCBI taxonomy): Eukaryota > Metazoa > Chordata > Actinopteri > Salmoniformes > Salmonidae > Oncorhynchus > Oncorhynchus tshawytscha. Next base: position 48,030 of record NW_024608606.1, on the reverse strand, counting down.
TGTCTATTTCAGCAACAACCATTGCTGACAGGTGTATAAAATCCAACCGATGAATCTGGTTTTGGGGATGCCAGGAGAAAGCTACCTGCCCAATGCATAGTGCCAACAGTAAAGTTTGGTGGAGGAGGAATAATGGTCTGGGGCTATTTATCATGGTTTGGGCTAGGCCCCTTTGTTCCAGTGAAGGGAATTCTTAACACTACAGCATACAATGACATTCTAGACAGTTCTGTGCATCCAACTTTGTGGTAACAGTTTGGGGAAAGCCATTTACTGTTTCAGCAATGCCCCCTTGCACAAAGTGAGGTCCATACAGAAATGGTTTGTCGAGATCTGTGTGGAAGAACTTGATTGGCCTGCACAGAACCCTGACCTCAACCTCATCGAACACCTTTGGGATGAATTGGAACGCCGACTGTGAGCCAGGCTTAATCGCCCAACATCAGTGTCCGACCTCACTAATGCTCTGAATGGAACCAATGTTTCAACATCTACTGTTGAAGTCGGAAGTTTACATACACTTAGGATGGAGTCATTAAAACTCATTTTACAACCATTCAACAAATGTCTTGTTAACAAACTATAGTTTTGGCAAGTCGGTTAGGACATCTTACTTTGTGCATGACACAAGGAATTTTCAAATGCCTAAAGGTACCACATTCATCTGTACAAACAATAGTACGCAAGTATAAACACCATGGGACAATGCAGCCATCATACCGCTCAGGAAGGAGATGTGTTCTGTCTCCTAGAGATTAACGTACTTTGGTGTGAAAAATTAAAATCAATCCCAGAACAACAGCAAAGGACCTTGTGAAGATGCTGGAGGAAACAGGTACAAAAGTATCTATATCCACAGTAAAACGAGTCCTATATCGACATAACCTGAAAATCCGCTCAGCAAGGAAGAAGCCACTGCTCCAAAACCGTCATAAAAACAGCCAGACTACAGTTTGCAACTGCACATGGGGACAAAGATCGTACTTTTTGGAGAAATGTCCTCTGGTCTGATGGAACAAAAATAGACCTGTTTGGCCATAATGACCATTGTTATGTTTGGAGGAGAAAGGGGAGGCTTGCAAACCGAAGAACACCATCCCAAACGTGAAGCACGGGTGGCAGCATCATGTTGTTGTGGGGGTGCTTTGCTGCAGGAGGGACTGGTGCACTTCGCAAAATAGATGGCATCATGAGGGAGGAAAATTATGTGGATATATTGAAGCAACATCTCAATACATCAGTCAGAAAATTAAAGCTTGGTTAACATTGGGTCTTCCAAATGGACAATGACCCCAAGCATACTTCCAAAGTTGTGGCAAAATGGCTTAAGGACAACAAAGTCAAAGTGTTGGAGTGGCCATCACAAAGCCCTGACCTCAATCCCATAGAATATTTGTGGGCAGAACTGAAAAAGCGTGTCTGAGCGAGGAGGCCTACAAACCTGACTCAGTTACACCAGCTCTGTCAGGAGGAATGGGTCAAAAATCAATAATTCCCACTAATTGTGGGAAGCTTGTGGAGCTTGTGCCCAAAACGTTTGACCCAAGTTAAACAATTTAACGGCAATGCTACCAAATACTAATTGAGTGTATGTAAAATTCTGACCCACTGGGAATGTGATGAAAGAAATAAAAGCAGAAATGAATCAAATCAAATCAAATGTATTTATATAGCCCTTCGTACATCAGCTGATATCTCAAAGTGCTGTACAGAAACCCAGCCTAAAACCCCAAACAGCAAGCAATGCAGGTGTAGAAGCACGGTGGCTAGGAAAAACTCCCTAGAAAGGCCAAAACCTAGGAAGAAACCTAGAGAGGAACCAGGCTATGTGGGTTGGCCAGTACTCTTCTGGCTGTGCCGGGTGGAGATTATAACAGAACATGGCCTTGATGTTCAAATGTTCATGAGTGACCAGCATGGTCCAATAATAATAAGGCAGAACAGTTGAAACTGGAGCAGCAGCACAGCCAGGTGGACTGGGGACAGCAAGGAGTCATCATGTCAGGTAGTCCTGAGTCACGGTCCTAGGGCTCAGGTCCTCCGAGAGAGAAAAAGAAAGAGAGAAAGAGAGAATTAGAGAGAGCACACTTAAATTCACACAGGACACCGAATAGGACAGGAGAAGTACTCCAGATATAACAAACGGACCCTAGCCCCCCAACACATAAACTACTGCAGCATAAATACTGGAGGCTGAGACAGGAGGGGTCAGGAGACACTGTGGCCCCATCCGAGGACACCCCCGGACAGGGCCAAACAGGAAGGATATAACCCCACCCACTTTGCCAAAGCACAGCCCCCACACCACTAGAGGGATATCTTCAACCACCAACTTACCATCCTGAGTCAAGGCCGAGTATAGCCCACAAAGATCTCCGCCACGGCACAACCCAAGGGGGGGCGCCAACCCAGACAGGAAGTGACTCAACCCACTCAAGTGACGCACCCCTCCTAGGGACGATATGAAAGAGCCCCAGTAAGCCAGTGACTCAGCCCCTGTAATAGGGTTAGAGGCAGAGAATCCCAGTGGAAAGAGGGGAACCTGCCAGGCAGAGACAGCAAGGGTGGTTCGTTGCTCCAGAGCCTTTCCGTTCACCTTCCCACTCCTGGGCCAGACTACACTCAATCATATGACCCACTGAAGAGATGAGTCTTCAGTAAAGACTTAAAGGTTGAGACCGAGTTTGCGTCTCTTACTTGGGTAGGCAGATCATTCCATAAAAATTGAGCTCTATAGGAGAAAGCCCTGCCTCCAGCTGTTTGCTTAGAAATTCTAGGGAAAATTAGGAGGCCTGCATCTTGTGACCGTAGCGTACGTGTAGGTATGTACGGCAGGACCAAATCAGAGATAGGTAGGAGCAAGCCCATGTAATGCTTTGTAGGTTAGCAGTAAAACCTTGAAATCAGCCCTTGCCTTGACAGGAAGCCAGTGTAGGGAGGCTAGCACTGGAGTAATATGATCAAATTTTTTGGTTCTAGTCAGGATTCTAGCAGCCGTATTTAGCACTAACTGAAGTTTATTTAGTGCTTTATCCGGGTAGCCGGAAAGTAGAGCATTACAGTAGTCTAACCTAGAAGTGACAAAAGCATGGATTAATTTGTATGCAACATTTTTGGACAGAAAGTTTCTGATTTTTGCAATGTTACGTAGACGGAAAAAAAGCTGTCCTTGAAATGGTCTTGATATGTTCGTCAACGGGTCCGAGGTCCTTCACAGTTTTATTTGAGACGACTGTACAACCATTAAGATTAACTGTCAGATTCAACATCTCTTTGTTTCTTGGGACCTAGAACAAGCATCTCTGTTTGTCCAAGTTTAAAAGTAGAACGTTTGCAGCCATCCACTTCCTTATGTCTGAAACACCTGCTTCTAGCGAGGGCAATTTTGGGGCTTCACCATGTTTCATTGAAATGTACAGCTGTGTATCATCCGCATAGCAGTGAAAGTTCGAATGACATCCAAAAGAGGTAAAATATATGGTGAAAACAATAGTGGTCCTAAAACGGAACCTTGAGGAACACCGAAATTTACAGTTGATTTGTCAGAGGACAAACCATTCACAGAGACAAACTGATATCTTTCCGACAGATAAGATCTAAACCAGGCCAGAATTTGTCCGTGTAGACCAATTTGGGTTTCCAATCTCTCCAAAAGAATGTGGTGATCGATGGTATCAAAAGCAGCACTAAGGTCTAGGAGCACGAGGACAGATGCAGAGCCAAATCATTCTCTCTACTATTATTCTGACATTTCACATTCTTAAAATAAAGTGGTGATCCTAACTGACCAAAGACAGGGAATTTTTACAAGGATTAAATATCAGGAATTGTGAAAAACTGAGTTTAAATGTATTTGGCTAAGGTGTATGTAAACTTCTGACTTCAACTGTACATCATTGTGTTATTGACTGTACATTTGTTTATTCCATGTGTAACTCTGTGTTGTTTGTGTCACACTGCTTTGCTCAATCTTGGCCACATCGCAGTTGTAAATGAGAACTTGTTCTCAACTGGCCTACCTGGTTAAATAAAGGTGAAATAAAAATAAAAAAAATCTAGTGGAAAGCTTTCCCAGAAGAGTGGAGGCTGTTATGGCAGCAAAGGGGGACCAACTCCATATTAATGCCCATGATTTTGGAATGAGATGTTGGACACATACGTGTGGTCATGTGGTTATTTATCTAATTACTGTAACAACAACACAGTGTGAGACATGTAACACGTATCCTAGTTATTCTATCAACCATTTAAACCAGATGTGAGACATGTAACACGTATCCTAGTTATTCTATCAACCATTTAAACCAGATGTGAGACATGTAACACGTATCCTAGTTATTCTATCAACCATTTAAACCAGATGTGAGACATGTAACACGTATCCTAGTTATTCTATCAACCATTTAAACCAGATGTGAGACATGTAACACGTATCCTAGTTATTCTATCAACCATTTAAACCAGATGTGAGACATGTAACACGTATCCTAGTTATTCTATCAACCATTTAAACCAGATGTGAGACATGTAACACGTATCCTAGTTATTCTATCAACCATTTAAACCAGATGTGAGACATGTAACACGTATCCTAGTTATTCTATCAACCATTTAAACCAGATGTGAGACATGTAACACGTATCCTAGTTATTCTATCAACCATTTAAACCAGATGGGAGACATGTAACACGTATCCTAGTTATTCTATCAACCATTTAAACCAGATGGGAGACATGTAACACGTATCCTAGTTATTCTATCAACCATTTAAACCAGATGGGAGACATGTAACACGTATCCTAGTTATTCTATCAACCATTTAAACCAGATGGGAGACATGTAACACGTATCCTAGTTATTCTGTCAACCATTTAAACCAGATGTGAGACATGTAACACGTATCCTGTTATTCTGTCAACCATTTAAACCAGATGTGAGACATGTAACACGTATCCTAGTTATTCTATCAACCATTTAAACCAGATGTGAGACATGTAACACGTATCCTAGTTATTCTATCAACCATTTAAACCAGATGTGAGACATGTAACACGTATCCTAGTTATTCTATCAACCATTTAAACCAGATGTGAGACATGTAACACGTATCCTAGTTATTCTATCAACCATTTAAACCAGATGTGAGACATGTAACACGTATCCTAGTTATTCTATCAACCATTTAAACCAGATGTGAGACATGTAACACGTATCCTAGTTATTCTATCAACCATTTAAACCAGATGTGAGACATGTAACACGTATCCTAGTTATTCTATCAACCATTTAAACCAGATGTGAGACATGTAACACGTATCCTAGTTATTCTATCAACCATTTAAACCAGATGTGAGACATGTAACACGTATCCTAGTTATTCTATCAACCATTTAAACCAGATGTGAGACATGTAACACGTATCCTAGTTATTCTATCAACCATTTAAACCAGATGGGAGACATGTAACACGTATCCTAGTTATTCTGTCAACCATTTAAACCAGATGTGAGACATGTAACACGTATCCTAGTTATTCTATCAACCATTTAAACCAGATGTGAGACATGTAACACGTATCCTAGTTATTCTATCAACCATTTAAACCAGATGTGAGACATGTAACACGTATCCTAGTTATTCTATCAACCATTTAAACCAGATGTGAGACATGTAACACGTATCCTAGTTATTCTATCAACCATTTAAACCAGATGGGAGACATGTAACACGTATCCTAGTTATTCTATCAACCATTTAAACCAGATGGGAGACATGTAACACGTATCCTAGTTATTCTATCAACCATTTAAACCAGATGTGAGACATGTAACACGTATCCTAGTTATTCTGTCAACCATTTAAACCAGATGTGAGACATGTAACACGTATCCTAGTTATTCTATCAACCATTTAAACCAGATGTGACACATGTAACACGTATCCTAGTTATTCTGTCAACCATTTAAACCAGATGGGAGACATGTAACACGTATCCTAGTTATTCTGTCAACCATTTAAACCAGATGTGAGACATGTAACACGTATCCTAGTTATTCTGTCAACCATTTAAACCAGATGGGAGACATGTAACACGTATCCTAGTTATTCTGTCAACCATTTAAACCAGATGGGAGACATGTAACACGTATCCTAGTTATTCTATCAACCATTTAAACCAGATGGGAGACATGTAACACGTATCCTAGTTATTCTATCAACCATTTAAACCAGATGTGAGACATGTAACACGTATCCTAGTTATTCTATCAACCATTTAAACCAGATGTGAGACATGTAACACGTATCCTAGTTATTCTATCAACCATTTAAACCAGATGGGAGACATGTAACACGTATCCTAGTTATTCTGTCAACCATTTAAACCAGATGGGAGACATGTAACACGTATCCTAGTTATTCTGTCAACCATTTAAACCAGATGTGAGACATGTAACACGTATCCTAGTTATTCTATCAACCATTTAAACCAGATGTGAGACATGTAACACGTATCCTAGTTATTCTATCAACCATTTAAACCAGATGTGAGACATGTAACACGTATCCTAGTTATTCTATCAACCATTTAAACCAGATGGGAGACATGTAACACGTATCCTAGTTATTCTGTCAACCATTTAAACCAGATGGGAGACATGTAACACGTATCCTAGTTATTCTGTCAACCATTTAAACCAGATGTGAGACATGTAACACGTATCCTAGTTATTCTATCAACCATTTAAACCAGATGTGAGACATGTAACACGTATCCTAGTTATTCTATCAACCATTTAAACCAGATGGGAGACATGTAACACGTATCCTAGTTATTCTATCAACCATTTAAACCAGATGGGAGACATGTAACACGTATCCTAGTTATTCTGTCAACCATTTAAACCAGATGTGAGACATGTAACACGTATCCTAGTTATTCTATCAACCATTTAAACCAGATGTGAGAGCAAAGAAAGAAAGAAAGAAAGAAAGAAAGAAAGAAAGAAAGAAAGAAAGAAAGAAATCAAGTATAGAGAAATGACCAAGGGCAACATCCAACCAGCTGTTCACATTACATGTACTAAAACCAGGCCAAGTACAACCAGCTTCTCCTGGCACTGTATGTAGATGCTCACTCAAGGTTCATTCCCAGCTATATGTGTGTGATTAAACTGTGCAATGATGTGAGACCGTTGTGTGCGTATGTGTGCGAGCATACATTTGTGTGTGTGTGTGTGTGTGTGTGTGTGTGTGTGTGTGTGTGTACTGTAAACTATGCACAAATGTGATGTGAGACCATTGTGTGTCTAGGGGAACGATAATCGGGAGAGAAACATTGAAGCAGAATAGAGAGAGAGAGAGAGAGAGAGAGAGAGAGAGAGAGAGAGAGAGAGAGAGAGCTGGAGAGAGAGAGAGAGAGAGCTGGAGAGAGAGAGAGAGAGAGAGAGAGAGAGAGAGAGAGAGAGAGAGAGAGAGCTGGAGAGAGAGAGAGAGCTGGAGAGAGAGAGAGAGAGACAGAGAGAGAGAGAGAGAGAGAGAGAGAGAGAGATTCATCAAATTACGAGGATCGTTTTTTTTTTACTATCTTCATAGAGAAATCATTACATTTCAGGCACAGGGTAAAGTGCATCTTTGTGGAGATTTCGATGCAAGAACAGGTTCTGAGCCTGACTACACTGATGAGGGAGGTAACCACCACATATTTGTGCACCCCTCCTTTTACAGTAGCTCTATTATATAGATAATATAAACAGACCAAATACAGAACCAAAACGGGAAGGAGTTCGTGCATCTCTCTCGAGCCTTAGGCCTGTACATGCTTAATGGTAGAATCAGAGGGGACTCTTTAGGTCGGTTTACTGACATGGACCCCTTCTCCATTAGTGCATTCACTGTCAGACCACAGACACCATTGGCAGATCACAGTCAGATCGACATGTTTCAGAAGAAATTAACCAGCAATATCAATTCAAATGAACAGCTCACTATACTCTACAACGTGAACCAATAGTGCAGATGGGCTCCAAACAGTGCAGAGAAATTCATTGAAACATTGAACTCAAATGTAATGATAATCTCTTTTCAGGTCGTCATTAACTCACAACATCAAAACAATAAAGATGTTGTCAATTTGGCTACTAGAAACTTAAATGACTTTATTCCAACAAAAAAACAGCATCAAAAGCAAATTGGAGAAAACCAAAGAAATCAGAAGCAAAATAAACTAAACGTTTCTGAAAAATGGTTTGATAACGAATGTAAAATAATTTGAAAACATCTAAGACAAATGTCAAATGAAAAACATAAGCAGCAAAACAACCCAGAGCTACGTTATGAATACTTTGAAACTCTGAAACAGTAGAAACATACACTGAAATGTATGAAATTGAATTATACCAATAAGACACTTGATTCAATTTATTACGCAACTGACCAAAATCAGTTCTGGGGGACATGTGGAAAAATTTAAGCTCAACAGAGCCACAAGAATTCCCACAGGATGTGGGAATTTTGATCATTTATTTTGATAATCCTACCAAAATATCCCATAAAAACATTTGCAACATAACCTTTTAGAAATTCAAGAAAAATGTAACATCCTTGAATCAGTCATTAAAAACAACCAAAATCCATTAGATTACCCAATAACCCAACAAGAACTAAATAAAAAGCTCAAATCTATAAAACCACAGAAGGCTTGAGGTCGAGATAACATCAGAAATGAAATGCTGAAAAACCTCACACCTGAGTTGCAAAATGCTGTGTTAAAGTATACAACATGGTAGTAACATCTGTCTGCTTTCCTGATGTCTGGAACCAGGGGCTCATCTCTCCTATCCACAAAAGTGGAGACAAATCAGATATAATTACAGGGGAATTTGCATAAACAGCAACTCGGGAAATGTTTTCTGTCGGATTTACAATTCAAGAATTCTAACTTTTCTTCAAGAAGAAAATGTAATAAGTTAATGTCAAAATGTCTTTCTCCCCAACCATCACACTGCTGACCTTACACACTCTAATTAATAAATAATACGTACTTCATTGACTTTAAAAATAATTTAATTCTATTTTGCATGAAGGTCTATTCTTCAAAATTCTCTAAAGAGGTCTTGGTGGTAAGGTGTGTGACTTAATAGAAGGTATGTACACAGAAAACAAGTGTGCAATAAAAATTAAAACCAAAGAACCTTTTCAACGTTTATATCAATGAATTAGCAGACATGTTGGGCCATTCTGACACCCCAAGACTCACGCTATTAGACACAGAGGTAAAATACCTGCTCTATGCTAATGATTTGGTTATTCTGTCACCAACACAAGGTCTTCATCAGAACCTTAACATTCTAGAACAATATTGGTCTTCAACAGAACAATAACATTCTAGAACAATATTGGTCTTCAACAGAACATTAACATTCTAGAACAATATTGGTCTTCAACAGAACCTTAACATTCTAGAACAATATTGGTCTTCAACAGAACAATAACATTCTAGAACAATATTGGTCTTCAACAGAACAATAACATTCTAGAACAATATTGGTCTTCAACAGAACATTAACATTCTAGAACAATATTGGTCTTCAACAGAACAACATTCTAGAACAATATTGGTCTTCAACAGAACAATAACATTCTAGAACAATATTGGTCTTCAACAGAACATTCTAGAACAATATTGGTCTTCAACAGAACAATAACATTCTAGAACAATTTGGTCTTCAACAGAACCTTAACATTCTAGAACAATATTTCAACAGAACAATCTTCAAACAGAACAATAACATTCTAGAACAATATTGGTCTTCAACAGAACCTTAACATTCTAGAACAATATTGGTCTTCAACAGAACAATAACATTCTAGAACAATATTGGTCTTCAACAGAACCTTAACATTCTAGAACAATATTGGTCTTCAACAGAACAATAACATTCTAGAACAATATTGGTCTTCAACAGAACCTTAACATTCTAGAACAATATTGGTCTTCAACAGAACATTACCATTCTAGAACAATATTGGTCTTCAACAGAACATTAACATTCTAGAACAATATTGGTCTTCAACAGAACCTTAACATTCTAGAACAATATTGGTCTTCAACAGAACAATAACATTCTAGAACAATATTGGTCTTCAACAGAACAATAACATTCTAGAACAATATTGGTCTTCAACAGAACATTAACCTAGAACAATAACATTCTAGAACAATATTGGTCTTCAACAGAACATTAACATTCTAGAACAATATTGCCATAATTAGGCCCTGGCAGTGAAAATCATGATTCCCCCAAAAAAACAGATGTCAGGAACACAACTATAAATTCACATTGAATAACACCATAATTGAACACACTAAACATGACTCATACCTTGGTCTGACCATATCTGCATCTGGAAACTTTAATATGGCAGTGAATGCACTCAAAGAAAAAGGCATCACAGTATTGTATGTAAAAAAGAATGAAATGATTTAGTATCAGCATACCAATTAGAATGTGGATCAAAATGTATGACAGCATAATCCTACCAATAGCTCTTTAGGATTCAGGGACCACTCAATAAACTGGGTGTTAAATTGTGGGACAAACATCCAACTGAATCCCTACACGCAGAATTACAAAGAAATATACCAGCTAATGCATGTAGGGCAGAATGAGACCGCTTTCCATTGGTGATGAAAATGCAAAACAATATCATTACAATGTTGGCTACACCTAAATTCAGGTCCAAATTCAAGTCTCCAATTTAAAGCACTTCAAACCCAACAGCTGAGCCCAGAAACTTGCCCTCTTAGTCAGCTGGTGTTGGACCTAACCAACCAAGCAGTCTCCAAAACCGCTTCAAAAGAAATAATTTAAGTTAACAAACCATTAACCAATCAAAGGACTCATATTTACAACATTGGAAAAAACGTAACAAAATCACAAAGCAGACTAAATTGCTATCTGGCCCTAAACAGAAAATATGAGTTGGCTGATTATCTCTACTCTGTCAGAGATACGAAGCAGAGACAGATCCTTACCAAGTACAGGCTAATTGGCCACCGATTGGCAATAGAAACCGACAGACATAAAAAGACATGGCTACCCAAAGAGGAGCGTGTATGTGGTCACTGCAAGACAGGGGAGGAAGAAACAGAGATGCACGTTCTCCTTTACTTTGACAAATATAATCCTTACCAAGAGATTAATCATTTGTAGAAATTACCAGATTTATTCCAAGTTTTAATTTATTAAACCTAGAGGAAAATCCCAAAATAATCAGGGAATCAGGGACACTGAATAATAACATCTGCATAGTAAACTTATTATGAGTATTATTGTTGTTATTATTATTATTGTTGTGATTGTTATTCCAAACAGTAGTGGTGTGGATAGTACAGGCGATGGTAACAGCGGTAGTATAGTGATGGTGGTAGTAGTAGTAGAGTTGTAAAGGTGACATAGTTAGTTAGTTAGTTAGTTAGTTAGTTAGTTAGTTAGTTAGTAATACATTAGTTATAGATTTAGTAGGTAGAGATATTGGAGGTAGAAATTCTACTAGTGGGAATTGTAGTAGTAGGAAACAAAAATGATCAAAAATAAACACAACATGTAAAAATTCCAGAAATGTTCCATATTCACAAAAAAAGCTTATTACTCTCAAATGTTGTGCACAAATTTGTTTACACCCCTGTTAGTCCACCAGAGCTGTTGCCAGAGAATTTAATGATAATTTGTCTACCATATGCTGCCTCCAATGTCGTTTTAGAGAATTTGGCAGTACGTCCAACCAGCTTCACAATCGAAGACCACGCCAACCCAGGACCTCCACACCTGCGCGATCATCTGAGACCAGCCACCCGGACAGCTGATGAAACTGTGGCAAATTCAATAGAATTTATGCACAAACTGTCAGAAACCATCTCAGGGAAGCTCATCTACGTGATCATCATCCTCACCAGAATTTTGACCTGACTGTAGTGTGGTAAATAACTTCTTCTGGGGGCTCACCTTCGATGTCCACTGACACGCTGGAGAAGTGTGCTCGTCTTGGATGAATGGCATGGGATGCGCAGACATAAGCTATGGACAACAAACACAATTGCATTTTAGCGATGGCAATTTGAGATATCGTGACGAGATCCTGAAGCCCATTGTCGTGCCATTCATCCACAGCCACCACCTCATGTTTCAGCAGGATAATTCAGGGCCCGATTTCACAAAGATGTGTACAAAACTCTCGGAAGCTGAAAATGTCCCAGTTCTTCCATGGCCTGCGTACTCACCAGACCTGTCACTCATTAAGCATGTTTGGGATGCTCTGGATCGACATGTACTACAGCATGTTCCAGTTCCCACTAATATCCAGTAACTTCACACAGCCATTGAAGAGGAGTGGGACAACATTCCACAGGCCACAATCAACAGCCTGGTCAACTCTATGTGAAGGAGATGAGTCGCTGCATGAGGCAAATAAATGGTGGTCACACCAGATACTGACTGGTTTCTGATCCATGCCCCTACTTTAAAAAAGATAGCTGTGACCAACAGCTTCATGTCTGTATTCACAGTCATGTGAAATCAACAGATTAGGGCCTAATTAATTTATTTCAATTGACTGATTTCATGATATGAACTGAAACTGAGAAAAATCCTTGAAATTGTTGCATGTTGCGCTTATATTTTTGTTCAGTGTAACTGCATCCACTTGGATGTTGTAATTGCTGCTTTGGTTTTGATAAGGATACATGATGATTTAAATATGGTTGCACCCCCTCTCTCCCCTCCCCACTCACCCCCTCTCTCCCCTCCCCACTCACACCCACTCACCCCCCTCTCTCCCCTCAACCACTCACCCCCACCTCTCTCCCCTCCCCACTCACCCCCTCTCTCTCCCCTCACCCACTCACCCCCCCCTCCCCCTCTCTCCCCTCACCCACCACCCCCTCTCTCCCCTCACCCCCCCCCTCTCTCCCCTCACCCACTCACCCCCTCTCTCCCCTCCCCACTCACTCACCCCCTCTCTCCCCTCAACCACTCACCCCACCTCCTCCCCTCCCCCTCACCCCCTCTCTCTTTCCTTCCCCCTCACCCACTCACCCCCTCTCTCTCCCCACTCACCCCCTCTCCCCCTCACCCACTCACCCCCTCTCTCCCCTCACCCACTCACCCCCTCTCTCCCCTCCCCACTCACCCCCTCTAGCTCCCCTCCCCACCCCCCATCTCTCTTTCCTTCCCCCTCACCCACTCACCCCCCCTCTCTCCTCTCCCCACTCACCCCCTCTCTCCCCTCACCCACTCACCCCCTCTCTCTCCCCTCCCCACTCACCCCCTCTCTCTCCCCTCCCCAATCACCCCCTCTCTCCCCTCCCCCTCCCCCCTCTCTCTCCCCTCACCCACTCACCCCTCTCTCTCCCCTCACGCAGTCACCCCCTCTCTCTCCCCTCCCCACTCACCCCCTCTCTCTCCCCTCCCCACTCACCCCATCTCTCTTCCTTCCCCCTCACCCACCACCCCCTCTCTCCCTCCCCACTCACCCCCTCTCTCTCCCCTCACCCACTCACCCCCTCTCTCTCCCCTCACCCACTCACCCCCTCTCTCTCCTCTCCCCTCCCCACTCCCCTCACCCCCTCTCTCTCCCCACTCCCCCCCTCCCCAACCACTCACCCCCTCTCTCAACCACTCCCCTCCCCCCCACTCACCCCTCTCTCTCTTCCCCTCCCCACTCCCCCCTCTCTCTCCCCTCCCCAGTCACCCCCTCTCTCCCCTCCCCACTCACCCCCCTCTCTCCCCTCCCCACCCCGTCTCTCTTTCCTTCCCCCTCACCCACTCACTCACCCCCTCTCTCCCCTCCCCACCCCCCCTCTCTCCCCCTCCCCACTCACCCCATCTCTCTCCCCTCCCCACTCCTTCCTCCCTCACCCACTCACCCCCCCCCTCTCTCTCCCTCCCCCTCCCCCACTCACCCCCCTCTCTCTCCCCTCACCCACTCACCCCCTCTCTCTCACCTCACCCACTCACCCCCTCTCTCTCCTCACCCACTCACCCCTCTCTCCCCCTCCCCACCTCCCCACTCCTCCTCCCCTTCGGTCTCCAATTGGTCTCCCATCCAGGTGTTAATGTACAGCACCATACAATATGTTACATTTTTAAGAATACTTTTTGAATGAGTGTGCAAAAGTGCTATTATTACTTCTATGCCCAGCAGAGAAAATGTATTATTTCCCCATACAATTATGCCATTATGCTTGTAACCCTGGCAGATAAAGAAAAGCTGTTCTATATCCCTGTCATGTTGGTGTAAGGAAAGAAGTAGATGACTGTATTGGGCTCCGGACAGTCAGGATTCCATAATATATTTTAAGTGTTTTACACTAGCTATTGTATTTTGCTCCGTAGGTTATTAGTCCCCAATGGTACCCTTATTTCTTCTAAAGTGCACTACATTTGACCCAAAGCAGTGTTAAATAGGGTGCCATTTGGGACGCACATGATATTCTCAATGTGCTGCTTTGCAACCTGGTCTCAGAGAGCGTGTACTATGTTACGTCTAGTCTGTGAGACCAGGCTATGGAAGCTTTGCGATGGATGTGAACCTGGGGAGGTAAAGCAAAGGCAGTGTCTCTTAATGTCTCAACGATGGGGATGTTTTATACTGAAGACCACAAGTGCACATTACATCATGTACTGTAGGAGATTTCTAGGATAGATAAGGTGGGTTTTACCTGTCAATCATTATGACCTTACAAATGTCCTCCTGAAACATTACTGTTCAATTGGGTTGAGTCCCAAATGGCAACCTATTCCCTATATAGTGCACTACTTTAGACTAGAGTCCTATTCCCTATATAGTGCACTACTTTAGACCAGAGCCCTACTCCCTACACTGTGCACTACTTTAGACCAGGGCCCTATATAGTGCACCACTTTAGACCAGAGCCCTACTCCATACATAGTGCACTACCTTAGACCAGAGCCCTACATAGTGCACTACTTTAGACCAGAACCCTACTCCCTACATAGTGCACTACCTTAGGCCAGAGCCCTATATAGTGCACTACCTTAGACCAGAAGTCCACTCCCTACATAGTGCACTACTTTAGACCAGAGCCCTATTCCCTATATAGTGCACTACTTTAGACCAGAGCCCTATTCCCTACATAGTGCACTACTTTAGACCAGGGTCCATTTGGTAGACAAGCGCTGGATTCTTGTAAAATAGTGAACCCTGTGGACTTTTCAGAACTGCGTAGCATCTGTAGAAGCAGGTTACAAAATGGTGGTGGTATTTATTTGCAGGTGCAGAGGGTGTCTAAACCTGAATCCAAAATAACGGCTTTAATGAACACTGACATAGGCCTAGAGACGTACACTTTAAAAATAACAAACAATAATTGAAATGAACAATAACTGAAGCTACGACTGTTAACCTTTTACTGCAGTGGCCTAAATCATTGTCACACAGATTGTTTTTTTTTGGTATTCTTAAAGAAATATACCTTGAAACAAAAGTATACACCTCACACACATAATATGATCTTTAAAAAAAAGAAGACACTTGAACCATGTCAGATATAGAGGTGAAATGTGTTACAGTTTGAGTTTGCATCCCAAAATTACACTTTATATACATTACAGAAGACTGAAATATAACAAAACTATTTGACATAGAAACACTGGATTCTCAGCAACATTATGAAATAAAAATTACAAATATTTAAAAAACATTCCACCCATGATGCCACTAGAGGGAGATTTGGTCATTTGACTGCAGGAAGGTTCAGGCCCAATGCAGCCGTTTTTTTTTTATAACAATATCAAATCATTTCTGGGTAACAATGAAGTACTTTACTGGAATAGATTTCCATTCAAATGGGCAAAAATGGCTTTTTAGTGAAAAACTATTTCTCGAGCAAGGATTTTGCTAGGACTGTCTGTGAGTGGTGTGAGTCGGGTGGGAACACTGAAAACTAGCTGATATTGACAGAGAGGTTTGGAACTCTCTTTGTTATTGGTCTATTAACCAATTAAAACGCATGGTGATGTCACCATGGAATGCCGAAACTCCCGCCCATGCAAACCTGCTGATTAGAAGGTGGTGGTGGATTATATTTTCAACCAGCAACAATCAGGAAATAACACTGATTTTACAGGTTCAGTTTCATCCTCTGTTATAGAATATGATATAAAACAACATTTTGACTGTACAGTGATTCTAACACCTTAGAACTAGGCAGAGCTTAAACTATTCCTCATGCAGCAGAGTTGAAGCAGAGCCCTGGGACATGTCACTCCAGCCTAAGATCTTATTGAAATGACTACCTGAACAGGTAGCCCAAGCGCTTAACACTGGGATAATCCAAAATTAACCTAAAAGCTATTTCATTAACTAACATAAATAATTCCCTAAAAAATCTATAGTTCTCCATATCTTATTAGGCACATTTTGACATATCAGGACATAATATAAAATATCATAAAATTAATTTTAAAATTTAGGAAAATCCCCATCAACGTGGAACATTCTAAAATACGGAAGTTTTCCACTATGTGGAAGTGACTCCACCAATCGCTGGTGGACGTGACTGCACCAATCACTGGTGGACGTGACTGCACCAATCGGTGGTGGACGTGACTGCACCAATCGATGGTGGACGTGACTACACCAATCGGTGGTGGACGTGACTACACCAATCGATGGTGGAAGTGACTGCGGTGGTGGATGTGACTGCACCAATCGCTGGTGGACGTGACTGCACCAATCGATGGTGGAAGTGACTGCACCCCGCTGGTGGACGTGACTGCACCAATCGATGGTGGAAGTGACTGCACCAATCGCTGGTGGACGTGACTGCACCAATCGATGGTGGACATGACTGCACCAATCGGTGGTGGATGTGACTGTAAACTGACAAAACATTAGCACCTGCTCTTTCCATGATTTAGACTGACCAGGTGAATCCAGGTGAAAGATGTGATCCCTTATTGACTTCACCTGTTAAATGATTTAGTCTGACCAGGTGAATCCAGGTGAAAGATGTGATCCCTTATTGACTTCACCTGTTAAATGATTTAGTCTGACCAGGTGAATCCAGGTGAAAGATGTGATCCCTTATTGACTTCACCTGTTAAATGATTTAGCACCAAATCGGTGAAAGCTGTGATCCCTTATTGACTTCACCTGTTAAATGATTTAGTCTGACCAGGTGAATCCAGGTGAAAGATGTGATCCCTTATTGACTTCACCTGTTAAATGATTTAGTCTGACCAGGTGAATCCAGGTGAAAGCTGTGATCTCTTATTGACTTCACCTGTTAAATGATTTAGACTGACCAGGTGAATCCAGGTGAAAGATGTGATCCCTTATTGACTTCACCTGTTAAATGATTTAGACTGACCAGGTGAATCCAGGTGAAAGCTGTGATCCCTTATTGACTTCACCTGTCAAATGATTTAGTCTGACCAGGTGAATCCAGGTGAAAGCTGTGATCCCTTATTGACTTCACCTGTTAAATGATTTAGTCTGACCAGGTGAATCCAGGTGAAAGCTGTGATCTCTTATTGACTTCACCTGTTAAATGATTTAGACTGACCAGGTGAATCCAGGTGAAAGCTGTGATCCTTATTGACTTCACCTGTTAAATGATTTAGTCTGACCAGGTGAATCCAGGTGAAAGATGTGATCCCTTATTGACTTCACCTGTTAAATGATTTAGTCTGACCAGGTGAATCCAGGTGAATCTCTTATTGACTTCACCTGTTAAATTATTTAGAACCAGGTGAATCCAGGTGAAAGATATGATCCCTTATTGACTTCACCTGTTAAATGATTTAGACTGACCAGGTGAATCCAGGTGAAAGATATGATCCCTTATTGACTTCACCTGTTAAATGATTTAGTCTGACCAGGTGAATCCAGGTCAAAGATGTGATCCCTTATTGACTTCACCTGTTAAATGATTTAGTCTGACCAGGTGAATCCAGGTGAAAGATGTGATCCCTTATTGACTTCACCTGTTAAATGATTTAGTCTGACCAGGTGAATTCAGGTGAAAGATATGATCCCTTATTGACTTCACCTGTTAAATGATTTAGTCTGACCAGGTGAATTCAGGTGAAAGATATGATCCCTTATTGACTTCACCTGTTAAATGATTTAGTCTGACCAGGTGAATTCAGGTGAAAGATATGATCCCTTATTGACTTCACCTGTTAAATGATTTAGTCTGACCAGGTGAATTCAGGTGAAAGATATGATCCATTGACTTCACCTGTTAAAATGAAGACCAGGTGAATTCAGGTGAAAGATATGATCCCTTATTGACTTCACCTGTTAAATGATTTAGTCTGACCAGGTGAATCCAGGTGAAAGATGTGATCCCTTATTGACTTCACCTGTTAAATGATTTAGACTGACCAGGTGAATCCAGGTGAAAGCTGTGATCCTTATTGACTTCACCTGTTAAATGATTTAGACTGACCAGGTGAATCCAGGTGAAAGATATGATCCCTTATTGACTTCACCTGTTAAATGATTTAGTCTGACCAGGTGAATCCAGGTGAAAGATATGATCCCTTATTGACTTCACCTGTTAAATGATTTAGACTGACCAGGTGAATCCAGGTGAAAGATATGATCCCTTATTGACTTCACCTGTTAAATGATTTAGTCTGACCAGGTGAATCCAGGTGAAAGATGTGATCCTTATTGACTTCACCTGTTAAATGATTTAGTCTGACCAGGTGAATCCAGGTGAAAGATGTGATCCCTTATTGACTTCACCTGTTAAATGATTTAGACTGACCAGGTGAATCCAGGTGAAAGCTGTGATCCCTTATTGACTTCACCTGTTAAATGATTTAGACTGACCAGGTGAATCCAGGTGAAAGATATGATCCTTATTGACTTCACCTGTTAAATGATTTAGACTGACCAGGTGAATCCAGGTGAAAGATATGATCCCTTATTGACTTCACCTGTTAAATGATTTAGACTGACCAGGTGAATCCAGGTGAAAGATGTGATCCCTGACTTCACCTGTTAAATGATTTAGACTGGCCAGGTGAATCCAGGTGAAAGATGTGATCCCTTATTGACTTCACCTGTTAAATGATTTAGACTGACCAGGTGAATCCAGGTGAAAGATGTGATCCCTTATTGACTCCCTGTTTGACTTCAGGTGAAAGATGTGATCCTGACTTAAAATGATTTAGACTGGCCAGGTGAATCCAGGTGAAAGATATGATCCCTTATTGACTTCACCTGTTAAATGATTTAGACTGACCAGGTGAATCCAGGTGAAAGATGTGATCCCTTATTGACTTCACCTGTTAAATGATTTAGACCAGGTGAATCCAGGTGAAAGATATGATCCCTTATTGACTTCACCTGTTAAATGATTTAGTCTGAGGTGAATCCAGGTGAAAGATATGATCCCTTATTGACTTCACCTGTTAAATCCACTTCAATCACTGTAGATGAAGGAGAGGAGACGGGTTAAAACATATATTTGAGACAATTAAGACATGTATTGTGTATGTGTGCCATTCAGAGGGTGAATGGGCAAGACTAAATATTGAAGTGCCTTTGAACAGGATATGGTAGTAGGTGCCAGTCGCACCGGTTTGAGTGAGTCAAGAACTGCAACACTGCTGGGGTTTTCACACTCAACTGTTTCCCGTTTTTATCAAGAATGGTCCATCACCCAAAGGACATCAAGCCAACTTTACACAACTGTGGTCAACATGGAATGCTTTCGACACCTTGTAGAGTCCATGCCCCGACAATTTGAGGCTGTTCTGTGGTCAAAATGGGGTGCTTTCGACACCTTGTAGTCCATGCCCTGACAATTTGAGGCTGTTCTGTGGGCAAAATGGGGTGCTTTCGACACCTTGTAGAGTCCATGCCCCGACAATTTGAGGCTGTTCTGTGGGCAAAATGGGGTGCCACTAAATATTAGGAAGATGTTCTTAATGTTTTATACAGTGAGTTTATATTATATGTAGCCACCAATTGTGCAAGTTCTCCCACTTAAAAAGATGAGAGAGGCCTGTACTTTTCATCATAGGTACACTTCAACTATGACAGACAAAATGAGAAGAAAAAAATCCAGAAAATCACATGGTAGGATTTTTAATGAATTTATTTGCAAATTATGGTGGAAAATAAGTATTTCAAACACAACATTATAGCTGGAACTTCTTTTGACCAATGAAAATGGCTCAACAGAATGAAGATTTTTAAAAATGTTTTAACAGGTTTATAGCCTATTGCAGCTATTACCAACAAAAGTGATTGCCTACCGTATCCCTACCGAAAAAATGATAGCAATAGGCTAATGCTATTGCAATCAATAGTAGCCTAAGCCAAGGCTCCTTTAACTCTCTCTCTCCCTCTTTCTCTCTCTCTCTCTCTCTCTCTCTCTCTCTCTCTCTCTCTCTCTCTCTCTCTCTCTTGTCCTCATAATCTTCCTCCTTCTTATTTTCGTAATGTCCTCCTCCTCCTATTCCTTTCCTTCATCCTCCTCATCGTCCTC
>NW_024608606.1:20000-25000 GCF_018296145.1 Oncorhynchus tshawytscha | reverse complement strand
GAGCCCCAAGATGACATTTTGTTACTTTCACAGGAGTCAAAGGGTACATTTTCATGCTGCAAGTACATTGGTGCATAGTGTCACCTGTGCCTTTTCTTCTTATTTTCTTCAGAAGGAAACGAGTACTGATAGAACCAACTCCTGCACATTGGTGTGGTCAATACACTAACGTGCAACAACAATGAAAATAAATAAATTGTCTCTTTAACCTTTGAAGTGTTAGGATCATATAGTAGGAGAGAATTGGGGTTGAGACAATGTTTTCTTACATTCACTGTCACTCCTCAAGGGAAATACAGTATTCTTTCTAACAAAGATATCTACAAGTTTTACAGGATTTTTGAAATACGTTTTGGATGTTCTATCACACTTCTTACTCCACAATCTCCTAACATGATACAACCAAGCCGATTCACCTCCAAGCACCAATTGCTTATCATAAAGCACTTTTTATCTTTATTTCCTGAAATTTGCTCGGCAAAACTCCCATTCCGTCAGTGTAATGAAGCATATGGCCCCAGCCAGGTGGTGTTGTTATAAGATTAAACCCAAGGTCTGTCCCTGACACAGATAACATCAGAGACGGTGACCCCAATGTAATCTCTCAGGATTACAAGTGTTGCATGGAGAGACCACACAGCGTGTGTGTGTGTGTGTGTTGCTTGGGGAGACGACGTGCGTGTGTGTGAACTCAGAGCCTCCTGGCCCAGTGGAGTAAAAGCTCTCAATCACAGAGGAATAATGACTGGCCTGTCTCTGACTCCACAGACTAATAATGAATGGCCTGTCTCTGACTCCACAGACTAATAATGACTGGCCTGTCTCTGACTCCACAGACTAATAATGACTGGCCTGTCTCTGACTCCACAGACCAATAATGAATGGCCTGTCTCTGACTCCACAGACCAATAATGACTGGCCTGTCTCTGACTCCACAGACTAATAATGACTGGCCTGTCTCTGACTCTACAGACTAATAATGACTCGCCTGTCTCTGACTCCACAGACCAATAATGACTGGCCTGTCTCTGACTCCACAGACTAATGATGAATGGCCTGTCTCTGACTCCACAGCAAAATATTCAACTCCATCAAAGTGATAAAGGGACATTTCTCCCAGGTTGAGGTTTATTGTCATGAGTTTTGTCCTGGAGGCAGAACCAACCGATTTCCTTTAGACAGGCCAGCTGCCTGTGGGCTTTATTAGTCCAAATGGGCTTTTTTAGAAAAATGCACAAAAAAATATACGCTTTTTGGTCTTAATTTAAGATTCGGGTTAGGTTTAAAATCAGATTTTATGTCTTTGTATGCCAGCTAGTGACTACTCTGCAGAGTAGCCTCCAGAGCAAGATTTAATGACAAAAAACACTAACCTGCACATTTGTCATACATAAAATATATTCTAAACAGAGAAGTCCTTTGTCCTCTAGCAGCTATATGTAATAGGATATGCATCAGTACACCTGAATGGTATCCTGTTCTCTTTATAATGAACTAGAGCCCAGTGGGTTGGTCTACACTGTTGCACCATGTAGGGAATAGGGTTCCATAGGGCTCTGGTCTAAAGTAGTGCACTATGTAGGAAATAGGGTTCCATAGGGCTCTAGTCTAAAGTAGTACACCATGTAGGGAATAGGGTTCCATAGGGCTCTGGTCTAAAGTAGTGCACTATGCAGGAAATATGAAGGGAATAGGGTTCTATAGGGAGTGCACTATGCAGGAATAGGGTTCTGGTCTAAATTAGTGCACTATATAGGGAATAGGGTGCCATAGGGCTCTGGTCTAAAGTAGTGCACTATATATGGAATAGGGTTCCATAGGGCTCTGGTCTAAAGTAGTGCACTATATATAGGGAATAGGGTTCAATAGGGCTCTGGTCTAAAGTAGTGCACCATGTAGGGAATAGGGTGCCATTCAGGATGTACCCAGAAGGAGAGGTGTTTAGAAGTTGACAATCGTCTCCTCAGGTTCATTATTTAGATAATAGGTCAGTGTGAAACAACTTACTATGAATGAGACTGTACCATGTTAATCTCTCTCTATAGGTTACTATGAATGAGACTGTACCATGTTAATCTCTCTCTCTAGGTTACTATGAATGAGACTGTCCCGTGTTAATCGCTCTCTCTAGGTTACTATGAATGAGACTGTACCATGTTAATCTCTCTCTCTAGGTTACTATGAATGAGACTGTACCATGTTACTACTTCCCTCTCTCTCTCTAGTTTGGTGATGTGCAGTGAGCTATGATTCTCCTATGTGTGTGTGGTGAGCTTCTGCGGTTGTGAAGTGTGTTAGATCGGTCTCCATTGTGATACCGTGCTTTTTGAGGAGGCCCAAAGAGCTTTATTTTGTTTTGTATCAGATTGGTTTGATTAGGCAAGTAGTTAAGTATAATACCAGAGTTGATGAACATATAACAAAATACGAAATTCTGCAAATACCTTTATCCAAAGTGACGTAGAGTCATCCAGGGGTACATTTTACGTATGGGTGGTCCCAAGGGAATCGAACCCATGACCCTTGGCCACCAAAAGCACCGTGCTCTACTGACTGAGCCAAACAGGGCCGTGAAACATATACCAACCCTTTCTCTACCTTCTTAAGTTCATTCAATCATTTAGTTCCTATTGAGATATTCAAGAAGGCTATGTAACGTTGTGACTTCAACCATTGTTTTATTTATCGAACACCTTGTATGGGAGACGGTATTGGAGACGGTATTGAGACGGTATTGGAGACGGTATTGGAGACGGTATTGGAGACATTATTGGAGACGGTATTGAGACGGTATTGAGACCTATTGGATGATTTATTTTAGAATTAAAGACACACTTAACCAACATGGATACCACAGAATTCTGCATCGATACGCCATCCCATCTGGTTTGCGTTTAGCGGGACAATCGTTTGTTTTTCAACAGGACAATGACCCAACACACCTCCAGGCTGTGTAAGGGCTATTTGACAAAGAAGGAGAGTAATGTAGTGCTGCATCAGATGACCTGGCCTCCACAAATCACCCGACCTCAACCCAATTAAGATGGTTTGGGATAAGTTGGACCGCAGAGTGAAGGAAAAGCAGCCAACAAGTGCTCAGCATATGTGGGAACTCCTCCAAGACTGTTGGAAAAGCATTCCAGGTGAAGCTGGTTGAGAGAATGCCAAGGCAACAAGGCTAAGTATATTTTCATTTGTCCACTTTGTTGGTTACTACATGACTCCATATGTGTTATTTCATAGTGTTGATGTCTTCACTATTATTATACAATGTAGACAATAGTACAAATATAGAAAAACCTTTGGATGAGTAGGTGTTTCCAAACTTTGACTGGTACTGAATATTGATTAAATTGGGAGAAAGTATAAAATGCATAAAATGCATCCACAGTTCTCAAGTTAGGGTTCAGCCCTGTATCAAATCAAATCAAATCAAATTGTATTTGTCACATACACATGGTTAGCAGATGTTAATGCGAGTGTAGCGAAATGCTTGTGCTTCTAGTTCCGACAATGCAGTAATAACCAACGAGTAATATAACTAACAATTCCACAACTACTACCTTATACACACAAGTGTAAAGGGATAAAGAATATGTACATAAAGATATATGAATGAGTGATGGTACAGAGTGGCATAGGCAAGATACAGTAGATGGTATCGAGTACAGTATATACATATGAGATGAGTATGTAAACAAAGTGGCATAGTTTCAAGTGGCTAGTGAGTAATGTAGGGTGAGTAATGTAGGGTATGTAAACATTATATTAAGTGGCATTGTTTAAAGTGGCTAGTGATACATTTTTTACATCAATTTCCATTATTGAAGTGGCTGAAGTTGAGTCAGTATGTTGGCAGCAGCCACTCAATGTTAGTGGCTGTTTAACAGTCTGATGGCCTTGAGATAGAAGCTGTTTTTCAGTCTCTCGGTCCCAGCTTTGATGCACCTGTACTGACCTCGCCTTCTGGATGGCAGCGGGGTGAACAGGCAGTGGCTTGGGTGGTTGTTGTCCTTGATGATCTTTATGGCCTTCCTGTAACATCGAGTGGTGTAGGTGTCCTGGAGGGCAGGTAGTTTGCCCCCGGTGATGCGTTGTGCAGACCTCACTACCCTCTGGAGAGGTTGTCGGCGGGGCAGGTCCCGTACCAGACGGTGATGCAGCCCGACAGGATGCTCTCAATTGTTCATCCATTAACAATACACACCATTAGGAAGGAGCTGTTTATTTTAGATTTGATGTGGTTACTGAACAAAGTTGTCTCTTTACCTCCTTAAAATTAGCTCTTTAAGCATCTGTTGTTTATCAATTAATAAGCATTAATTAATTAATTACCTCTCCTCCCCTCTCCCGTCCCGCACCACTCCCCTCTCCTCTCCTCCCCTCTCCATTCCTTTCCTTTCCTCTCCTCTCCTCTCCTCTCCTCTCCTCTCCTCTCCTCTCCTCTCCTCTCCTCTCCTCTCCTCTCCCCCTCTCCTCTCCTCTCCTCCCCTCTCCTCTCCTCTCCTGTCCTCTCCTCTCCTCTCCTCTCCTGTCCCCTCCTCTCCCCTCTCCTCTCCTCTCCTGTCCTCTCCCTCTCCTCTCCCCTCTCCTCTCCCCTCCTCTCCTCTCCTGTCCTCTCCTCTCCTCTCCTGTCCTCTCCTCTCCTCTCCTCTCCTCTCCTGTCCTCTCCCTCTCTCTCCTCTCCCCTCTCCTCTCCTCTCCTCTCCTCTCCCCTCCCCTCTCCTCTCCTCCCCTCCCCTCTCCTCCCCTCTCCTCTCCTGTCCTCTCCTCTCCCCTCCTCTCCTGTCCTCTCCTCCCCTCTCCTCTCCTCTCCTGTCCTCTCCTCTCCTCTCCCTGTCCTCTCCTCTCCTCTCCTCTCCTGTCCTCTCCTCTCCTCTCCTCTCCTCTCCTCTCCTCTCCTCTCCTCTCCTCTCCTCTCCCCTCCTCTCCCCTCCTCTCCTCTCCTCTCCTCTCCTCTCCTCTCCTCTCCTCTCCTCTCCCTCTCCTCTCCCTCTCCT
>NW_024608606.1:15000-17500 GCF_018296145.1 Oncorhynchus tshawytscha | reverse complement strand
GTAGTATTACTGCATCACCACCTGTTGTTCTGGGTAGTATTACTGCATCACCACCTGTTGTTCTGGGTAGTATTACTGCATCACCTGTTGTTCTGGGTAGTATTACTGCATCACCACCTGTTGTTCTGGGTAGTATTACTGCATCACCACCTGTTGTTCTGGGTAGTATTACTGCATCACCACCTGTTGTTCTGGGTAGTATTACTGCATCACCTGTTGTTCTGGGTAGTATTACTGCATCACCACCTGTTGTTCTGGGTAGTATTACTGCATCACCTGTTGTTCTGGGTAGTATTACTGCATCACCACCTGTTGTTCTGGGTAGTATTACTGCATCATCACCTGTTGTTCTGGGTAGTATTACTGCATCACCACCTGTTGTTCTGGGTAGTATTACTGCATCACCACCTGTTGTTCTGGGTAGTATTACTGCATCACCTGTTGTTCTGGGTAGTATTACTGCATCACCACCTGTTGTTCTGGGTAGTATTACTGCATCACCTGTTGTTCTGGGTAGTATTACTGCATCACCACCTGTTGTTCTGGGTAGTATTACTGTGTCACCACCTGTTGTTCTGGGTAGTATTACTGCATCACCACCTGTTGTTCTGGGTAGTATTACTGCATCACCACCTGTTGTTCTGGGTAGTATTACTGCATCACCACCTGTCATTCTGGGTAGTATTACTGCATCACCACCTGTTGTTCTGGGTAGTATTACTGCATCACCACCTGTTGTTCTGGGTAGTATTACTGCATCACCTGTCGTTCTGGGTAGATTTGATTGTGACAATCTGCCTTTTTGCCGTAATGACAACAGCATCAGTCATATCTTCAAAACAATATAATTCAATCATATTTGCAAAGTATTGTTATTGAAGAGAATAATTTTATATAATGGCTTCAAAAAAAACAAAAAAAAGACCCCCCCTTCTAAATTGGCAGCAGCTATTGTCAGTGATTGCTCTGTGTTGCACAGGTGATTAAATAGCCTCTGTGTGTGTCTGTGTGTGTACTGTATGTGTGTCTGTGTGTGTGTGTGCTTGTACGTGCGTGCGTGTGCTTGTACGTGCGTGCTTGTACGTGCGTGTGTGTGCTTGTACGTGCGTGCGTGTGCTTGTACGTGCGTGCGCATTTGCACTTTTCATCCTCCCTGAATTATGGGTCACTAATGGGAGAGATGCACGAAAGCACCTAAACCACTCCCACTGGCGATGTGCTCCCACACTGCCACAAATAAGCAATCTAGACAATCATCTGTTTTATTCATTCAAACCAAATATGAACAGGCTCTGAGGAGGTTTGCATGTAAACTAAAAACCTGCCTACGTTCTTGCCAGATAAATCAGTTTTCTAAATCACGAGAATAAACGCTCAGAAGACGTCTCGGGGATTTGTTTGTTCTTAAACAATTGTATCTTCGTTGAGCCGTCAATTCTTCCTTCTTCTTCTTCTTCCCATTTGTGGGGTTCTTATATGCAAATCAGTCTTATTTAGAGAGTGTTAAATTCAGGTGGGCATCTGGCATTTGGTGAATCACAGGATGTCAACAACAATCACACAACTAGCTCATCATCTATTTATTCCAAATGTCTTTTCTCAATAAACATATCCTCATCGATAACAACAGTCTTGTCAAGACTTTGGCAGGGTATTTTTGTTTTATTTTTCAAACACCTTAATAAACCTTTTCCTGCAATCTAGAGTCATAACCAAAATATGTATTTTGTTCTGCATGTCTAAGCACACCTCTTGAGCAGTCTGTATCCTCCTGGCTGGGGGTTCTATTTAAAGAAACTACCCATGATTCTCTTCATCTCTTCTAAAATATGGGTAAAGGACTGAAAGGAATGCGAGTCTTAGTCATTACATTTAGATATTGCTTGCTTTTCTAAAGTCTACCCAACCTTGCCTGCAGACAAGCCAGCTATGATAGTTAGACAAGCTAGCTACCCTTAACTTGATAGCCTGAAATGGGTTTTTTGGTAGCTAGGTTACGAGGTTGGGAGATTGGGAACATATCTTGGCTAGCTAAAGACAACTTTATAAATTTGCTAATTGGCTAGTAGTATTACAGATTTTTAAAAAAACTATAATGATAATACAAGTATTGGTCAGGTGCTTCTCTCCAGAGAGAGAAAGAGAGAGATGATGGAGAAGGAGGGAAGAGAGAGATATGGGAGTGATGGAGAGAGAGAGACAGAGAGAGATATGGGAGTGATAGAGAGAGAGACAGAGAGAGGAGAGAGAGAGAGAGAGAGAGAGAGAGAGAGAGAGAGAGAGAGAGAGAGAGAGAGAGAGAGAGAGAGAGAGAGAGAGAGAAGAGAGAGAGGATGGAGAAGGAGGGAAGAGAGAGATATGGGAGTGATGGAGAGAGAGAGACAGAGAGAGATATGGGAGAGATGGAGAGAGAGAGACAGAGAGAGGAAAATGGAGTCTGTCTGAGGAGGTCTGTTCAACTTCAAAGCTTCAGTCACATTATATATTTGACAGTTCCTTT
>NW_024608606.1:0-12500 GCF_018296145.1 Oncorhynchus tshawytscha | reverse complement strand
ACTATACTATATAGACCTATACTATATAGACCTATACTATATAGACCTATACTATATAGACCTATACTATATAGACCTATACTATATAGACCTATACTATATAGAGCTATACTATATAGACCTATACTATATAGACCTATACTATATAGACCTATACTATATAGACCTATACTATATAGACCTATACTATATAGACCTATACTATATAGACCTATACTATATAGACCTATACTATATAGACCTATACTATATAGAGCTATACTATATAGAGCTATACTATATAGACCTATACTATATAGACCTATACTATATAGACCTATACTATATAGACCTATACTATATAGACCTATACTATATAGACCTATATATAGAGCTATACTATATAGAGCTATACTATATAGAGCTATACTATATAGACCTATACTATATAGACCTATACTATATAGACCTATACTATATAGACCTATACCATATATAGAGCTATACTATATAGACCTATACTATATAGACCTATACTATATAGACCTATACTATATAGACCTATACTATATAGACCTATACTATATAGACCTATACTATATAGACCTATACTATATAGAGCTATACTATATAGACCTATACTATATAGACCTATACTATATAGAGCTATACTATATAGACCTATACTATATAGACTATACTATATAGACCTATACTATATAGAGCTATACTATATAGACCTATACTATATAGACCTATACTATATAGACCTATACTATATAGACCTATACTATATAGACCTATACTATATAGACCTATACTATATAGAGCTATACTATATAGACTACTATATAGACTATACTATATAGACCTAGAGACCTATACTATATAGACCTATACTATATAGACCTATACTATATAGACCTATACTATATAGACCTATACTATATAGAGCTATACTATATAGAGCTATACTATATAGAGCTATACTATATAGAGCTATACTATATAGACCTATACTATATAGACCTATACTATATAGACCTATACTATATAGACCTATACTATATAGACCTATACTATATAGACCTATACTATATAGACCTATACTATATAGACCTATACTATATAGACCTATACCATATAGACTATACTATATAGACCTATACCATATAGATTTGACCTATACCATATAGACCTATACTATATAGACCTATACTATATAGACCTATACTATATAGACCTATACCATATAGACCTATACTATATAGACCTATACCATATAGACCTATACCATATAGACCTGATGACCTATACTATATAGACCTATACCATATAGACCTCCAGACCTATACTATATAGACCTATACTAATAGACATACCATATAGACCTAAACATGTTGATAAATCTACTTTAGACCTTACCATTAGACCTATACTATATAGACCTATACCATATAGACCTATACCATATAGACCTAACTATATAGAGCTATACTATATAGAGCTTACTTTACAGTATGTATTTGCTTTCAAATGGTAAACACATGGAGATGATGTCAGAGTCAGAGAAAGACACACAAACATGTTGTCAAATCTCTTTTCTTTGATCGTGTAAATACTGTTCTTTCCACTTTTGTTTTTACTGTGTTTAAATTAGTCAGTAACAAAACAGCGTAACAAGTTTGGCTGTCAACATTAATAATGAATGAATAAATTTACATTCATGAAAATAGGATGCGCTTCAAAAGTGTTTATCAAAACATGTGTTCATTGTTTCTGATGTATGACTTTAATCACAGTACAGGCAAACATTACGTCAATAACAATAAACGAATTGACGAATAACACTTAGGTGGTAAAATAACAATAAACTGATTCTCAAATAACACTTAGGTGATAAAATAACAAATGGATTATCGAATAACAAGCTAGTCACTTTGCTTTTCAAACACAAACACATTCACACGCTCGCTCACTCACTCGCTCACTCACTCACTCATTCACTCACTCACTCGCTCACTCGCTCACTCACTCACTCACTCACTCACTCACTCACTCACTCACTCATTCACTCACTCACACTTAAAGGATCACCAGACCCTCCTCCTCTTCTTTCTCCATTACAGTGTCCTCCTGTGTTGGTTCATCCTTGCCATCCCCCTCTAGGTGCCACAGGTTCACGGCCTCCAAGGGGGTCAAACTGGTCGACAGCGGGTGAGAGCTGCATGAGCATCATCGGGTAGTTCCGTGTATCAGCTGACAGACGTGCCCTCCAGTCAGACTTGACCTTTGTTTCATGCCGTTGAATCCCCTCTCACACACTGCTGTGGACAATGGGAGAGTCTAGAAGGGGTCAACACGTCGCAGAAGGTTTTCCTCTGCATACTTTATGATTGATCTAATTCTTGAAGAAAGTCAAGTTTCAATTGTAGATATACTTTGATACGCAAAATGAATGATATTACC
Organism: Oncorhynchus tshawytscha; assembly: GCF_018296145.1. Taxonomy (NCBI): domain Eukaryota; kingdom Metazoa; phylum Chordata; class Actinopteri; order Salmoniformes; family Salmonidae; genus Oncorhynchus; species Oncorhynchus tshawytscha. The sequence goes on along the minus strand of NW_024608606.1, from coordinate 10,052 downwards.
AGTCCGTTGGCTGAAATATCTTACCAAGGTTGCTGTCTGCAGGAATGGGAGCCAGCCTTGTTGACAGTAGATGGCAGATTTTTTTTGCCACAGCCACAGTTGGGATTTTTGGTGTCTTAAATCCCGTAGAATGCAACACAGTAGCAAATTTGCTCCACCGGAGTCTCAATGGCCTCTTCTCCAAAATCTGTTGACAAGTTACATAAAAATCGCAGTAAATATATGATAACATATTTCGCGACATAACAACAGCCATTGGGCAATAACCAATTTATTAAATTGCATTGACAAGAATATGTCCAATATTATATAGTAGGAGGCTGTTATATATATTTTTTTATTTATCCATTGTTTTACCAGGTAAGTTGACTGAGAACACATTGTCATTTACAGCAACGACCTGGGAAATAGTTACAGGGGAGAGGAGGGGGATGAAAGAGCCAATTGTAAACTGGGGATTATTAGGTGACCGTGATGGTTTGAGGGCCAGATTGGGAATGTAGCCAGGACACCGGGGTTAACACCCCTACTCTTACGATAAGTGCCATGGGATCTTTAATGACCAAAGAGAGTCAGGACACCCGTTTAACGTCCCATCCGAAAGACGGCACCCTACACAGGGCAGTGTTTGTTTTAGACTAGAGGAAAGAGTGCCTCCTACTGGCCCTCCAACACAACGACTGATCTAATGGGGTTAAACAAATAACTTGTATAAAACCAAAAATCAAGAGCAAAATGTCCAGCTGTCATATTGTTGAGGCCAAACACCCTGGTAGCTTTTAGGAGCTCTCTCTCTCTCTCTCTCTCTCTCTCTCTCTCTCTCTCTCTCTCTCTCTCTCTCTCTCTCTCTCTCTCTCCCCCTCTCTCTTCCCCTCTCTCTCTCTCCCCCCTCTCTCTCTCTCCCCTCTCTCTCTCTCTCTCTCTCTCTCCCCCCCTCTCTCTCTCTCTTTCTCTCTCTCTTGGTGTCCTCAAATCTCCCTTCCAAGCCTTGGATGATATCCTTGGGAAGCTTTTAAACCCACTGGGTAACTCATGAACCTTCCCTTTTTGGCCTAATTATTTTCAAGCTGAGGACCTTGACTGAAAAATCATGTCATAATGGTATTGATCTTCCTGAACTAAGCAGCAGGGTTTGTTGTATGTGGTACTTACTTATTGTAATTGTTGATGTGTAATATGTTATCATGAACACAAATCTAAATAATTAGTAGTTAGCTTACTGTGTCTCATAGCGTCTAGGAACAGTGCTGATGCATTCCAGGCCATCCTCACAGGATGGTGAGTTGCCCCAGAGCCATGCATCCTCTTTGTTGACCTCTGTTGCACCCGGGGACTGTGTCTGGAAAAAGAAAACTTCATCAAAGTATCATCACTGTTCACTGACTTCATTATAATCTGGTTTCTAATATTCTGATAGTACATTAGGAGAAACATTGGGATGGCCTGGTAACCTCGGAGGTTTTCCTAGGGTTTCCTGTGGTGGCCAAATCATAGTTAGAGCGCCAATACACTATCAGTACCTAAAGGCGGATTTCAGTCTGGTACGGTTCAGTGGGCTCCTGGGGTAAAAAGTGTACAGCCCACTGAGTACAGTGTCCAGGCTTTGATGGAGTTTGTTGCCTTTCAGAGCTTTTTTTTTTTTAAAGGCCAGGTCCAGCCGATGGGTCAGGAGGTACCAAACTCCACAAGCTCAGTAGCACTTGAGAAAAAAAAAGAAGTTCACAACATTCCCATCAATTCCCATCAGACACTAAAACTAATGAAATTGACTGATCTGAAGTTGTCCCTCATCTCATCTCGTCTTTCGACCTCAGCTACGTATCCAACATAGTACTTCCTGCTTCCTGTTTTTCCAATCTTGATGTCCTTCATCATGTCCAAGCTGAAAAAAATGTACACCATTAGTTAGCTAAGCAAAATATGAAATGCAAGACTTACTTTAACAATGAATAATATTATTTCAAGAATCAATAATCTAGAGCTAATATCACTTATCCATTCAAAGACCTGGAAGGGTTTTGCCACCTTTGCGAGAGCTTCCCTGAACAAAATGCAACTTTTGTTGTTGTTGCTTGATAAGGAATCGTCTTTGTCAGAACTGTTCTGTTACTGTCGTGGCTGGGGTGGCTTTGGTTTTGTTGTTGCTTGATAAGGTATCGTCTTTGTCAGAACTGTTCTGTTACTGTCGTGGCTGGTGTGGCTTTGGTTTTGTTGTTGCTTGATAAGGTATCGTCTTTGTCAGAACTGTTCTGTTACTGTCGTGGCTGGTGTGGCTTTGGTTTTGTTGTTGCTTGATAAGGTATCGTCTTTGTCAGAACTGTTCTGTTACTGTCGTGGCTGGTGTGGCTTTGGTTTTGTTGTTGCTTGATAAGGTATCGTCTTTGTCAGAACTGTTCTGTTACTGTCGTGGCTGGTGTGGCTTTGGTTTTGTTGTTGCTTGATAAGGTATCGTCTTTGTCAGAACTGTTCTGTTACTTTCGTGGCTGGTGTGGCTTTGGTTTTCTGGATGGCATGTTGTCGTCGGTGGTAAATTGACTTTCGGTGAAACTTCATGCTTTCCATCTTGTAATTATTACCAAGCTCAAACGAACCTTGCTTTGCGGGGGTTTGAGCTAGCAGCTGCTCGACCGGAAGAGCACCACGTAGTTTCTCGGGAGAGTCTTATTTTCTTCCACCCACATCCTTTCCATTTTTCTTTTCATATTCTTAGTTTGTGTCACTTTTTGTTTTCTTGTGTGGTGGGGGGCCGCTATGGTGGTAAAAAAAAAAAACTATACATATCGTTGCTACTTCACCTGCTAGATACCAATGACAAGACAACTGTTAAACACAACAACGTTCCCTTGACAACCAAACTAAGCTTGTTGTGCATCTGTCATACCCGCCGCCGCCGCTAAGGCAGAGGTCGAATCATCTAACCTAACATCTAAAAACAAGTCCTCTAACCTAACATCTAAAAGCAAGTCCTCTAACCTGACATCTAAAAACAAGTCCTCTAACCTAACATCTAAAAACAAGTCCTCTAACCTAACATCTAAAAACAAGTCCTCTAACCTGACATCTAAAATCAAGTCCTCTAACCTAACATCTAAAAACAAGTCCTCTAACCTGACATCTAAAAACAAGTCCTCTAACCTAACATCTAAAAACAAGTCCTCTAACCTGACATCTAAAAACAAGTCCTCTAACCTGACATCTAAAAACAAGTCCTCTAACCTGACATCTCCTCTAACCTGACATCTAAAAACAAGTCCTCTAACCTGACATCTAAAAACAAGTCCTCTAACCTGACATCTAAAAACAAGTCCTCTAACCTGACATCTAAAAACAAGTCCTCTAACCTAACATCTAAAAACAAGTCCTCTAACCTGACATCTAAAAACAAGTCCTCTAACCTAACATCTAAAAACAAGTCCTCATCTAAAAACCCTGAACATCTAAAAACAAGTCCTCTAACCTAACCTAACATCTAAAAACAAGTCCTCTGACCTAACATCTAAAAACACAGAAGGAATAGTGCATCAAAACACACTTTCAAATTAATGATGTGTCTCTCTTGAGTTGTACTGTTATGTAGCTCAGGGGAGAGAAGTGACATGACAGACAAAGAGAAAGACAAGAGAAATAACTCTCCGTAATGAATTGCTAAACCTAAAAAGTTTTCAGAGTTTCATTCTGGAATGCTGTCAGTATTTGTACCTTGCACTGCGGTGTGATGTGTTCTTCTGCCGACTCCACACTGACAGGTCCAGGTACTATTAGAGCGATAGAGCATTGTACCACAGTAACTTCCTGAGTCTAATCATTGATTTAACCTTTATTTAACTAGGCAAGTCGGTTAAGAACAAAATCTTATTTTACAATGACAGCCTACCGGGGAACAGTGGGTTAACTTGCCTTGTCAATTCGATGCAGCAACCTTTCAGGTTACTGGCCCAACGCTCTAACCACTAGGCTACGTGCCGCCCCATTATTACCAATACAAAAGGGGAAAAACACTTCTCCATGTAACAGCACCAGATGTTTAACCTGAAGGTTCTTGAGACTTGCTGACCCCTGAAAATTAGGACTTTAATTTTGTGAGGTTTGATGAGAAGCTGTCACTATGTGTGTGTTCCAGCGTCTGCTAATCCCCGTCTGCTGAGGTACTGACAGATCCATGATCTATCAGAGAGGTGGAGAGATGGCACCTTAACTATCAGTCTCATTATTATCAACACGGAAGTCTTATATGTCTGTGTGACTTCTCAATAGGTCTATTCTAAAAGTGCTGCTGAGAGACATGACATCACAGACTTCAGGGCCATCCACTCCAAGGACGATAACTATAACAATACCTAGAAAGCTATACAGTACCAGTCAAAGTTTGGACACACCTACTCATTCAAGGGTTTTTCTTAATTTTTACTATTTTCTACATTGTTGAATAATATTGAAGACATCAACACTATGAAATAACACATATGGAATCATGTAGTAACCAAAAAAAGTGTTAATCAAATCAAAATATATTTTAGATGTTAGATTCGTCAAAGTAGCCACCCTTTGCCTTGATGACAGCTTTACACACTCTTTGCATTCTCTCAACCAGCTTCATCTGGATCGCATTTCAAACAGTCTTGAAGGAGTTCCCACATATGCTGAGCACTTGTTGGCTGCTTTTTCTTCACTCTGTGGTCCAACTCATCCAAACCATCTCAAATGGGTTGAGGTTGGGTGATTGTAGAGGCCATGACATCTGATGCAGCACTCCATCTCTCTCCTTCTTGGTCAAACTGCCCTTACACAGCCTGGAGGTGTGTTGGGTCATTGTCCTGTTGAAAAACAAATGATAGTCCCACTAAGCACAAACCAGATGGGATGGCGTATCACTGCAGAATGCTGTGGTTGCCATGTTGATTAAGTGTGCCTTGAATTCTAAAATAAATCACTGACAGTGTCACCAGCAAAGCACCCTCACACCATCACACCTTTTCCTCTATGTTTCACGGTGGGAACCACACATGCGGAGATCATCCGTTCACCTATTCTGCGTCTCACAAACACACACAGCGGTTGGAACCACAAATCTCAGATTTGGACTCATCAGACCAAACGTCAGATATCCACCAGTCTAATGTCCATTGCTCGTGGTTCTTTACCCAAGCAAGTCTCTTCTTTTTATTGGTGTCCTTGCAGCAGAGGTAAATATGGGTCTTCCTTTCCTGTTGTGGTCCTTCATCAGCTCTTGATGGTTTTTTGCGACTGCACTTGACATCTTCTGGAATGACTGATCTTCATGTTTTAAAGTTATGATGGACTGTCATTCCTTTTTGCTTATTTGATCTTGCCATAATATGGACTTGGTCTTTTACCAACTATGGCTATCTTCTGAATCAAATCTAATCAAATCAAAATGTATTTGTCACATGCACCGAATACAACAACCAACAATGCAGTTCAAGAAATAGAGTTAATAAAAATATTTACTAAATAAATAAAAAAATGTCACAAGAAATGTTCATAACCATAAATAGGCTATGTACAGGGGGTACTGATACCGAGTCACTGTGCGTGGCTACAGAAGAGTCGAGGTCATTTGTAAAGTGACTACGCATTGAGAATTAACAGCAAGTAGCAGTATTGTAAAAACAAAAGTGTGTGTGTGGAGGGGGGTCAATGTAAATAGTCCTAGACTTGGCACTACGGTACCGCTTTCCGTGCGGTAGCAGAGAGAACAGTCTATGACTTGGGTGACTAGAGTCTTTGACAATTTTTTGGGCCTTCCTCTGACACCGCCTATTATATAGGTCATGGATGTCAGGAAGCTTGTGATGTACTGTGATGTACTATGCCGTACGCACTACCCTTTGTAGCTACAGTCAGATGCTGAGCTGTTGCCATACCAAGCGGTGATGCAACCGGTCAGGATGCTCTCGATGGTACAGCTGTAGAACCTTTTGAGGATCTGGGGACCCATACCAAATCTTTTCAGTCTCCTGAGGGGAAAAGGAGTTGTCGTGCTCTCTTCAAAATTGCCTTGGTGTGTATGAACCATGATAGTTCATTGGTGATGTGGACACCAAAGAACTTGAAACTCTCGACCCGCTCCACTTCAGTCCCGTCGTGTTAATGGGGCCTGTTTGGCCTGTTTCCTATAGTCCACAATCAGCTCCTTTTGTCTGGCTCACATTGAAAGACAGGTTGTTGTCCTGACACCACACTGCCAGGTCTCTGACCTCCTCTCTATAGGCTGTCTCAATCAGCTCCTTTGTCTGGCTCACATTGAGAGACAGGTTGTTGTCCTGACACCACACTGCCAGGTCTCTGACCTCCTCTCTATAGGCTGTCTCAATCAGCTCCTTTGTCTGGCTCACATTGAGAGACAGGTTGTTGTCCTGACACCACACTGCCAGGTCTCTGACCTCCTCTCTATAGGCTGTCTCAATCAGCTCCTTTGTCTGGCTCACATTGAGAGACAGGTTGTTGTCCTGACACCACACTGCCAGGTCTCTGACCTCCTCTCTATAGGCTGTCTCAATCAGCTCCTTTGTCTGGCTCACATTGAGAGACAGGTTGTTGTCCTGACACCACACTGCCAGGTCTCTGACCTCCTCTCTATAGGCTGTCTCAATCAGCTCCTTTGTCTGGCTCACATTGAGAGACAGGTTGTTGTCCTGACACCACACTGCCAGGTCTCTGACCTCCTCTCTATAGGCTGTCTCAATCAGCTCCTTTGTCTGGCTCACATTGAGAGACAGGTTGTTGTCCTGACACCACACTGCCAGGTCTCTGACCTCCTCTCTATAGGCTGTGCCTTTGTCATTGTTTTTGTCCTGACACCACACTGCCAGGTTCAGGCCTCATTGTTTTTTGAGGTTCAGGCCTCATGAACGTGTCGTCAGCAGTTACCCTGTCGTGACAAAAATCGAGGAAAAGATCAGAATCTCTGGATTAACTATCTAATGTTAGCTAAATGTAGTTAAAAATACATTGGCTAAATTTCTTTAAATTGACTTGTTAGAAAAGGTGCCAGCTAGAGATGACGTGCAGGAGCTTGCAGGGATTTGTAGTCTTTCATGATGTCTACTTTGAGGTTAATTAGTATTTTCGAATCTGAGAGTAAATAGAGCTGAAAGTATTGATAAAACTCACCTTGTTCGAGAGAGATTTACATGGTTATCCAAACGTCACGCCAGGTTAAGCCTACACAAAACACAGCCCTTATTTCAAGTGTTTGTATTTTCCCTGTGAGAAAAATGAATGGTGGAAAAACGTTTGGAACCATTTCCCTGTTTGACCGCAAGGTTTTATGGGTATTATAACACCTCCACTGTGGGGCTCTATTAGGCTAATGTTTAGCTAAATAATGGGTATGCTTCTAACTTAAGCTACAAATCTCTAGTCTGTCTTCACGGTTCTCTTTAGGCAATTACACACCTGACCTCTCTGCTACAGCTATTCTTCTTAGCTCTTGGTGGCCCAGGAAAAGCTAGATAACAATAGCTTGTTGTACACTTAATTCGAGAATTATATTGACAACTACTAGCCTATCGAGGAGAGATTTAGCTTGCTCTTGCTTGCTGAAAGTAAAATAAGGGGAGTTTGAAAGGAGAGAGAGTGTGCGATGGTATGACCAAAATACACCACATGAGTGGCATGCTAATGTACCTTTCTGGACCTCCCGACGCAGAAACATTTAAGCTTTAACTGCTGGCTGCTCTTCTTCTGTGGTTTAGAGAAGGTCACAAGTGTTTCCCTAAAAGCTGACTGAGTGAAAACATCTTCTACTGTACAATGAAGTGAACAGCTTAATCAATTGATAATTAATTATTTAAGATTACTTCCTAAGCAAAACAGATACAAATTATAACATAATCAGACCTTGGCTGCATAATGAGACCTTGGCTAAATTTTTATAGCTTTACTATTTACCTAATGAATGGCCTAATATCTAGCTGATATATTTGAGCTATAGGCTCAAACTGTCTACTTCGACCATCCACACTGTGCTAGTGTCTCTACAGCTCTGCTCAGAAAGCTACGATGCCAGATGGCTTGTCCAACTGTCTACTTCGACCATCCACACTGTGCTAGTGTCTCTACAGCTCTGCTCAGAAAGCTACGATGCCAGATGGCTTGTCCAACTGTCTACTTCGACCATCCACACTGTGCTAGTGTCTCTACAGCTCTGCTCAGAAAGCTATGATGCCAGATGGCTTGTCCAACTGTCTACTTCGACCATCCACACTGTGCTAGTGTCTCTACAGCTCTGCTCAGAAAGCTATGATGCCAGATGGCTTTTCCAACTGTCTACTTCGACCATCCACACTGTGCTAGTGTCTCTACAGCTCTGCTCAGAAAGCTACGATGCCAGATGGCTTGTCCAACTGTCTACTTCGACCATCCACACTGTGCTAGTGTCTCTACAGCTCTGCTCAGAAAGCTACGATGCCAGATGGCTTGTCCAACTGTCTACTTCGACCATCCACACTGTGCTAGTGTCTCTACAGCTCTGCTCAGAAAGCTACGATGCCAGATGGCTTGTCCAACTGTCTACTTCGACCATCCACACTGTGCTAGTGTCTCTACAGCTCTACTCAGAAAACTATGATGCCAGATGGCTTGTCCAACTGTCTACTTCGACCATCCACACTGTGCTAGTGTCTCTACAGCTCTGCTCAGAAAGCTACGATGCCAGATGGCGTGTCCAACTGTCTACTTCGACCATCCACACTGTGCTAGTGTCTCTACAGCTCTACTCAGAATATATCAAGGCATTTTTCACTTCATATCTTCATCACATTTTACCATTTTCAGTTTCATATTTCATACAGGGTACCTCATCTGATGATCTTCATTATTATTGGGATATATTCTTGCCTGGTCATGCACATGCTATTTGTCTCTGTAATTCACTCTTAATCATTATTTCTCTATTCAATATTAAATTATTTGCTTTATTGGCGTGATTGGGTAGTTGACACTGTTGCCGAAGAAGTGTATATGAAGAAACACACATGAACACTCTACACACACACACACACACACACACACGCACGCACGCACGCGCGCACGCACGCACACACGCACGCACGCACGCACGCACACACACACACACACACACACACATGAACAGCAATAATACGTCTTCAACAATATCTCTGTTTTTTTGTGTGGGAGTACTGGAAACCACAGTGGTTTGGTACAGTGTGCGTCTGTCTCTCTCTCTCTCTCTCTGTGTGTGTGTGTGTGTGTGTGTGTGTGTGTGTGTGTGTGTGTGTGTGTGTGTGTGTGTGTGTGTGTGTGTGTGTGTAGAGATGCAGAGGATTGTGTGAATGTGTTGATTAATGCCGTGAGCTCATTAGTCACATTGGCTAAATGGGATCTTGTTCACATAGTTACCTTATCTAGGGCTGTCTCTCTCTACCTGCCACCACCTCCCCACTCTACACACACACACACACACACACACACAAACACACACACACACACACACATAAGCACGCTCTGCTGTCTTGAATAGTCGTGTGAAGAGGAGTAGCACTACAGTTTTTTGGTCAAATCTGAGTTCACATTGTCAAAACTCTTCACACAGTCAGCGAAACAGAAGTGTATGTGGACCAAACTGTGAATAATTTTTCATTGCATTCACACAAAATGCATTCAATGACCACATTCTCTGAAATCCATCAACTCTGTCCTCATTCATACTCCACCACCTGTAAAACTATATATTTGCAGCACACGTTTTCAAATGCTAATACACTGTTTCCAAAACTGTTAAAAACACATTCAAAACAGAATGATGGCAAATGTCGTGCATTTCTGCAGTAACCAGACTGAAAACATATAGAATATCTCAGCAGAATGCTTATTCATTCCAAACACAGCTGATTGCAGTTTCAGCTGAAAGCCGACCCAAGTGTCCTGTTTTTAGTCTCGTTACCAAACAGACAAAAGAGGACGGCTTCGGAAGGATTTAGTTTGGAAAAGTGGATCAAGGAAGACAGGTTGGTGGGGAAGAAGAGTGGCAGGGAGAGGGAGGTTGGTGGGGAAGAAGAGTGGCAGGT
>NW_024608605.1:32500-69638 GCF_018296145.1 Oncorhynchus tshawytscha | reverse complement strand
GAGTGTTAACGCTCCTGGTTCGCGCTCCTTGGTTAGCTCCTAGGGATGGTTTAAGTACTCAACACTCCTAGGGATGGTTTAAGTACTCAACACTCCTAGGGATGGTTCCCTGATGAAGTACTCAACACTCCTAGGGATGGTTTAAGTACTCAACACTCATAGGGATGGTTTAAGTACTCAACACTCCTAGGGATGGTTTAAGTACTCAACACTCCTAGGATGATTCCCTGATGAAGTACTCAACACTCCTAGGGATGGTTTAAGTACTCAACACTCCTAGGATGGTTCCCTGATGAAGTACTCAACACTCCTAGGGATGGTTTAAGTACTCAACACTCCTAGGATGGTTTAAGTACTCAACACTCCTAGGGATGGTTTAAGTACTCAACACTCCTAGGGATGGTTTAAGTACTCAACACTCCTAGGGATGGTTTAAGTACTCAACACTCCTAGGGATGGTTTAAGTACTAACACTCCTAGGGATGGGTTAAGTACTCACCACTCCTAGGGATGGTTTAAGTACTCAACACTCCTAGGGATGGGTTCCCTGATGAAGTACTCAACACTCCTAGGGATGGTTTAAGTACTCAACACTCCTAGGGATGGTTTAAGTACTCAACACTCCTAGGGATGGTTTAAGTACTCAACACTCCTAGGGATGGTTTAAGTACTCAACACTCCTAGGGATGGGTTAAGTACTCACCACTCCTAGGGATGGTTTAAGTACTCAACACTCCTAGGGATGGGTTCCCTGATGAAGTACTCAACACTCCTAGGATGGTTCCCTGATGAAGTACTCAACACTCCTAGGGATGGTTTAAGTACTCAACACTCCTAGGGATGGTTCCCTGATGAAGTACTCAACACTCCTAGGGATGGTTTAAGTACTCAACACTCCTAGGGATGGTTTAAGTACTCAACACTCCTAGGATGGTTTCCCTGATGAAGTACTCAACACTCCTAGGGATGGTTTCCCTGATGAAGTACTCAACACTCCTAGGGATGGGTTCCCTGATGAAGTACTCAACACTCCTAGGGATGGGTTCCTGATGAAGTACTCAACACTCCTAGGGATGGTTTAAGTACTCAACACTCCTAGGGATGGGTTCCCTGATGAAGTACTCAACACTCCTAGGGATGGTTCCCTGATGAAGTACTCAACACTCCTAGGGATGGTTTAAGTACTCAACACTCATAGGGATGGTTCCCTGATGAAGTACTCAACACTCCTAGGGATGGTTTAAGTACTCAACACTCCTAGGGATGGTTTAAGTACTCAACACTCCTAGGGATGGTTTAAGTACTCAACACTCCTAGGGATGGGTTCCCTGATGAAGTACTCAACACTCCTAGGGATGGGTTAAGTCCCTGATGAAGTACTCAACACTCCTAGGGATGGGTTCCCTGTTTAAGTACTCAACACTCCTAGGGATGGGTTCCCTGTTTAAGTACTCAACACTCCTAGGGATGGGTTCCCTGTTTAAGTACTCAACACTCCTAGGGATGGTTTCCCTGATGAAGTACTCCTAGCAATGGGTTAAGTACTCAACACTCCTAGCGATGGGTTAAGTACTCAACACTCCTAGGGATGGGTTAAGTACTCAACACTCCTAGGGATGGGTTAAGTACTCAACACTCCTAGGGATGGGTTCCCTGATGAAGTACTCAACACTCCTAGGGATGGTTTCCCTGATGAAGTACTCAACCCTCCTAGGGATGGGTTCCCTGATGAAGTATTCAACACTCCTAGGGATGGGTTCCCTGATGAAGTACTCAACACTCCTAGGGATGGTTTCCTGATGAAGTACTCAGAACTCCTAGGGATGGGTTCCTGATGAAGTACTCAAACCTCCTAGGGATGGGTTCCCTGATGAAGTACTCAATACACCTAGGGATGGGTTCTTTGGATGCTGCACTGACAGCCAATTGTAAAGACTGACACACAGAGGATGAGAACCAAATTGGGAAATGCACATTGTTCCTTTAAAATCCCCAGTCATCACAAAGGCATTATCAGTGACAATACCATGAAGATTCTCTTTTTTTTAAAGGTTATATACTTCAAGAAACTCAACTATGGTCTTTGCTATTGATCAAGCCCCCCCATCCATTCAACTCAACCAGCCCGAGAAATGTGGACACAAAGGTTATTTTTTTAAGCACTGAAATACCAAATCACCACACCCATGGTATTTCGAGACACTGACGTGTCAGGAGGAGGAGGGAGACTGAACTTCTCATCCCCTACACATCTGATGTTACCCTTTTGAGGAAAATAAGGAGCCAGTACTCCCCTAATAATTTCTGTGCACTTGGCGCGGTCCATTTGGAAGTTTGTTGCTGCCACAGAATCTGAAAAGGCAGCTTTGCAAGCCATACTTTAAATGGTCGCATGATAGCACCGAACAATGCTTTGCAGTGGCCATTGCTATAGTAGCTTCTGCAGTTCTCCACTTTCTTAACCAACTGTGGTGATGTAGAAGGCGTTGTGGGGTTGAAAGGTTTTGATTTATTTATATACTTTGGTGTAGCACAATGTTTTTTTGATGTCATACATTTTTTTTTGCAAAGCATATCTGATTTGCAGTACGCACAGTATGCCCGTCAATCACCCCCAATTACCGGCTTCAGACGCCCTTTAAATTCAGGTACAGACTCCCACTCCTTTCTGTACTTCTGGCTGTACAATTTTGATTGAGACATGTTGATTGATGTTGTAAGTTCTGTCCAGGATCAAAACATTTGTGACCATCTATATTCATTGGGTTTTGTCTCGTCGAACCTACGATGAATTTGCAATTTGCTGAAATTGCTGCTGAGCGCCTGCTGCTGACGTCACTCACAGCGCATTTTTGCAGCACGTGTGTTGTGACTGAGAACATCGGGTTTGTTTGTGTCATTTAGAGGAAAAATGCATTTTAGCGTTTGAGTCACTTCATCAAAAGTTGCTAAAAAAAAAAATGGTTTTATTTTTTTAAAGAAGCTAAATTGGATGCTAGGTGCAGTTTGATTATTTTTTTTGCTAGGGTACTCTGAAAAGTTGCTAAATCTAGCAACAAATTTGCTAAATTGGCATCACTGATCTCAATCCTGCCGGTTGATGAGACGGTTCATGTAGCCACATCCTGCACGAAAAATCACACACACTATAGATACTTTCCCATAACAATTTAACAGAAAACGCGGACAGTTTGTTAACATACATTTTTATAAAGTATTTCAAAAAAGGTAAGGTAGCAACAACACCATAATAAGGTCTGTGAATATATTATCCAAATCTAAACTTAATCAAGTAGCTAAAACAGCCATCAGTGCTCGGTAGCCATCTTGTTGTTGTTGACCGATATAACAACTCGATTATTAACCCGTGTAGTGTCTTATTATTATAATATATATGAATACATCAGGATGTCCAGACGAGGTTGTACCGGTCCGACCGGGCTCCGGAGGAAACGGGACATGGAGGAGCACCAGAAGGAGAGAAGACGGGCTCTGCAGGCCCGACACCGGGCCACCCTGGCCACCCTGTTCGAGACACTCAACACCGTGGTCTGCCCCACATCCAACAAGATGCCTGCTAAGGTCAGATACATAGAGATGGAAATGTCTTCCTGGTTCTCTCCTTCATGTGTAGCTAACTGTTGTGTGAATATATTTTTGGTCAGTTACTATAGAGAAAATAGTTAGTTAACTGTTGTTGGGTAGAGAGGGTGTGATTTGGGGCTAACTGTTGCTGGGTATAGAGGGTGTGATTTGGGGCTAACTGTTGCTGGGTAGAGAGGGTGTGATTTGGGGCTAACTGTTGCTGGGAAGAGAGGGTGTGATTTGGGGCTAACTGGCTAACTGTTGCTGGGTAGAGAGGGTGATTTGGGGCTAACTGTTGCTGGGTAGAGAGGGTGTGATTTGGGGCTAACTGTTGCTGGGTAGAGAGGGTGTGATTGGGGCTAGCTAGCTAACTGTTGCTGGGTAGAGAGGGTGTGATTTGGGGCTAACTGTTGCTGGGTAGAGAGGGTGTGATTTGGGGCTAACTGTTGCTGGGTAGAGAGGGTGTGATTTGGGGCTAACTGGCTAACTGTTGCTGGGTAGAGAGGGTGTGATTTGGGGCTAACTGTTGCTGGGTAGAGAGGGTGTGATTGGGGCTAACTGTTGCTGGGTAGAGAGGGTGTGATTTGGGGCTAACTGGCTAACTGTTGCTGGGTAGAGAGGGTGTGATTTGGGGCTAACTGGCTAACTGTTGCTGGGTAGAGAGGGTGTGTTTTGGGGCTAACTGTTGTTGGGTAGAGAGGGTGTGATTGGGGCTAACTGTTGCTGGGTACAGAGGGTGTGATTTGGGGCTAACTGTTGCTGGGTTGAGAGGGTGTGATTTGGGGGCTAACTGTTGCTGGGTAGAGAGGGTGTGATTTGGGGCTAACTGTTGCTGGGTAGAGAGGGTGTGATTTGGGGCTAACTGTTGCTGGGTACAGAGGGTGTGATTTGGGGCTAACTGTTGCTGGGTAGAGAGGGTGTGATTTGGGGCTAACTGTTGCTGGGTAGAGAGGGTGTGATTTGGGGCTAACTGTTGCTGGGTAGAGAGGGTGTGATTTGGGGCTAACTGTTGCTGGGTAGAGAGGGTGTGATTGGGGCTAACTGTTGCTGGGTAGAGAGGGTGTGATTTTGGGGGCTAACTGTTGCTGGGTAGAGAGGGTGTGATTGGGGCTAACTGTTGCTGGGTACAGAGGGTGTGATTTGGGGCTAACTGTTGCTGGGTTGAGAGGGTGTGATTTGGGGCTAACTGGCTAACTGTTGCTGGGTAGAGAGGGTGTGATTTGGGGCTAACTGTTGCTGGGTAGAGAGGGTGTGATTTGGGGCTAGCTGGCTAACTGTTGCTGGGTAGAGAGGGTGTGATTTGGGGCTAACTGTTGCTGGGTTGAGAGGGTGTGATTTGGGGCTAACTGTTGCTGGGTAGAGAGGGTGTGATTGGGGCTATCTGGCTAACTGTTGCTGGGTAGAGAGGGTGTGATTTGGGGCTAACTGGCTAACTGTTTCTGGGTAGAGAGGGTGTGATTGGAGCTAACTGTTGCTGGGTAGAGAGGGTGTGATTTGGGCTAGCTAGCTAACTGTTTCTGGGTAGAGAGGGTGTGATTTGGGGTTGCTGGGTAGAGAGGGTGTGATTTGGGGCTAGCTAGCTAACTGTTGCTGGGTAGAGAGGGTGTGATTTGGGGCTAACTGTTGCTGGGTTGAGAGAGTGTGATTTGGGGCTAACTGTTGCTGGGTTGAGAGGGTGTGATTTGGGGCTAACTGTTGCTGGGTTGAGAGGGTGTGATTTGGGGCTAGCTAGCTAACTGTTGCTGGGTAGAGAGAGTGTGATTTGGGGCTAACTGTTGCTGGGTAGAGAGGGTGTGATTTGGGGCTAACTGTTGCTGGGTAGAGGGTGTGATTTGGGGCTAACTGTTGCTGGGTAGAGAGGGTGTGATTGGGGCTAGCTAGCTAACTGTTGCTGGGTAGAGAGGGTGTGATTTGGGGCTAACTGTTGCTGGGTAGAGAGTGTGTGATTTGGGGCTAACTGTTGCTGGGAAGAGAGGGTGTGATTTGGGGCTAGCTAGCTAGCTAACTGTTGCTGGGTAGAGAGGGTGTGATTTGGGGCTAACTGTTGCTGGGTAGAGAGGGTGTGATTTGGGGCTAACTGTTGTTGGGTAGAGAGGGTGTGATTGGGGCTAGCTAGCTAACTGTTGCTGGGTAGAGAGGGTGTGATTGGGGCTAGCTAGCTAACTGTTGCTGGGTTGAGAGGGTGTGATTGGGGCTAACTCGCTAACTGTTGCTGGGTAGAGAGGGTGTGATTTGGGGCTAACTGTTGCTGGGTGGAGAGGGTGTGATTGGGGCTAGCTGGCTAACTGTTGCTGGGTAGAGAGGGTGTGATTTGGGGCTAACTGTTGCTGGGTTGAGAGGGTGTGATTGGGGCTAGCTAGCTAACTGTTGCTGGGAGGAGAGGGTGTGATTTGGGGCTAGCTAACTGTTGCTGGGTAGAGAGGGTGTGATTTGGGGCTAGCTAACTGTTGCTGGGAAGAGAGGGTGTGATTTGGGGCTAACTGTTGTTGGGTAGAGAGGGTGATTTGGGGCTAACTGTTGTTGGGTAGAGAGGGTGTGATTTGGGGCTAACTGTTGTTGGGTAGAGAGGGTGTGATTTGGGGCTAACTGTTGTTGGGTAGAGAGGGTGTGATTTGGGGCTAGCTAGCTAACTGTTGTTGGGTAGAGAGGGTGTGATTTGGGGCTAACTGGCTAACTGTTGTTGGGTAGAGAGGGTGTGATTTGGGGCTAACTGTTGCTGGGTTGAGAGGGTGCACATCCCATTCCCACTCACACACACCTCTAAAAAACAACCCCAAATAGATTCAAAGCTGATCAATCGCTTTCTATTTGAGGATTGATATTTCTTTTCCATAAATTGTCATGAAAATACTTTTTTTCTGAAAGGGTCGTGAGATTTCCACTCACCCTGATTCGTTCAGAGCTCGTCACAGTCGTCCCTGCTACCACTTCAGTTATAGTGGTCTGTTGTGGGAACTGTTCTGACATTCAGTTATAGTGGTCTGTTGTGGGAACTGTTCTGACATTCAGTTATAGTGGTCTGTTGTGGGAACTGTTCTGACATTCAGTTATAGTGGTCTGTTGTGGGAACTGTTCTGACATTCAGTTATAGTGGTCTGTTGTGGGAACTGTTCTGACATTCAGTTATAGTGGTCTGTTGTGGGAACTGTTCTGACATTCAGTTATAGTGGTCTGTTGTGGGAACTGTTCTGACATTCAGTTATAGTGGTCTGTTGTGGGAACTGTTCTGACATTCAGTTATAGTGGTCTGTTGTGGGAACTGTTCTGACATTCTGATATACTTTTCTGATTCGAAGTTACTGGTTATTGTCGACTTTCTCTACTTTCCAAAAACATCTTCACCTACCTGGTGATGCAGGTAGGTCCTCACCTACCTGGTGATGCAGGTAGATCTTCACCTACCTGGCCATGCAGGTATATCTGCACCTACCTGGTGATGCAGGTAGATCTTCACCTACCTGGCCATGCAGGTATATCCTCACCTACCTGGTGATGCAGGTAGATCTTCACCTACCTGGTGATGCAGGTAGATCTTCACCTACCTGGCCATGCAGGTATATCTTCACCTACCTGGCCATGCAGGTATATATTCACCTACCTGGCCATGCAGGTAGATCCTCACCTACCTGGTCATGCAGGTAGATCCTCACCTACCTGGCCATGCAGGTATATCTTCACCTACCTGGCCATGCAAGTAGATCTTCACCTACCTGGTGTGGCAGGTAGATCTTCACCTACCTGGCCATGCAGGTAGATCTTCACCTACCTGGCCATGCAGGTATATATTCAGCTACCTGGCCATGCAGGTATATCTTCACCTACCTGGCCATGCAAGTAGATCTTCACCTACCTGGTGATGCAGGTAGATCCTCACCTACCTGGCCATGCAGGTATATCTTCACCTACCTGGCCATGCAGGTATATCTTCGCCTACCTGGCCATGCAAGTAGATCTTCACCTACCTGGTGTGACAGGTAGATCTTCACCTACCTGGTGTGACAGGTAGATCTTCACCTACCTGGCCATGCAGGTAGATCTTCACCTACCTGGCCATGCAGGTAGTAGATCCTCACCTACCTGGTGATGCAGGTAAGTCCTCACCTACCTGGCCATGCAGGTATATCTTCACCTACCTGGCCATGCAGGTATATCTTCACCTACCTGGCCATGCAGGTATATCTTCACCTACCTGGCCATGCAAGTAGATCTTCACCTACCTGGTGTGACAGGTAGATCTTCACCTACCTGGTGTGGCAGGTAGATCTTCACCTACCTGGCCATGCAGGTAGATCTTCACCTACCTGGTGATGCAGGTATATCTTCACCTACATGGCCATGCAAGTAGATCTTCACCTACCTGGTGATGCAGGTAGATCCTCACCTACCTGGCCATGCAGGTATATCTTCACCTACCTGGCCATGCAGGTATATCTTCGCCTACCTGGCCATGCAAGTAGATCTTCACCTACCTGGTGTGACAGGTAGATCTTCACCTACCTGGTGTGACAGGTAGATCTTCACCTACCTGGCCATGCAGGTAGATCTTCACCTACCTGGCCATGCAGGTAGATCCTCACCTACCTGGTGATGCAGGTAAGTCCTCACCTACCTGGCCATGCAGGTATATCTTCACCTACCTGGCCATGCAGGTATATCTTCACCTACCTGGCCATGCAGGTATATCTTCACCTACCTGGCCATGCAAGTAGATCTTCACCTACCTGGTGTGACAGGTAGATCTTCACCTACCTGGTGTGGCAGGTAGATCTTCACCTACCTGGCCATGCAGGTAGATCTTCACCTACCTGGTGATGCAGGTAGATCCTCACCTACCTGGCCATGCAGGTAGATCTTCACCTACCTGGTGTGACAGGTAGATCTTCACCTACCTGGCCATGCAGGTAGATCTTCACCTACCTGGCCATGCAGGTAGATCTTCACCTACCTGGCCATGCAGGTATATCTTCACCTACCTGGCCATGCAGGTAGATCCTCACCTACCTGGTGATGCAGGTAGATCCTCACCTACCTGGCCATGCAGGTAGATCTTCACCTACCTGGCCATGCAGGTAGATCTTCACCTACCTGGCCATGCAGGTATATCTTCACCTACCTGGCCATGCAGGTATATCTTCACCTACCTGGCCATGCAGGTATATCTTCACCTACCTGGCCATGCAAGTAGATCTTCACCTACCTGGTGTGGCAGGTAGATCTTCACCTACCTGGCCATGCAGGTAGATCTTCACCTATCTGGCCATGCAGGTAGATCCTCACCTACCTGGTGATGCAGGTAGATCCTCACCTACCTGGCCATGCAGGTATATCTTCACCTACCTGGCCATGTAGGTATATCTTCACCTACCTGGCCATGCAAGTAGATCTTCACCTACCTGGTGTGACAGGTTGATCTTCACCTACCTGGTGTGGCAGGTAGATCTTCACTTACCTGGCCATGCAGGTAGATCTTCACCTACCTGGCCATGCAGGTAGATCTTCACCTACCTGGCCATGCAGGTAGATCTTCACCTACCTGGTGATGCAGGTAGATCCTCACCTACCTGGCCATGCAGGTATATCTTCACCTACCTGGCCATGCAGGTATATCTTCACCTACCTGGCCATGCAGGTATATCTTCACCTACCTGGCCATGCAAGTAGATCTTCACCTACCTGGTGTGACAGGTAGATCTTCACCTACCTGGCCATGCAGGTAGATCTTCACCTACCTGGCCATGCAGGTAGATCCTCACCTACCTGGCCATGCAGGTAGATCCTCACCTACCTGGCCATGCAGGTATATATTCACCTACCTGGCCATGCAGGTATATCTTCACCTACCTGGCCATACAGGTATATCTTCACCTACCTGGCCATGCAAGTAGATCATCACCTACCTGGTGTGACAGGTAGATCATCACCTACCTGGTGTGGCAGGTAGATCTTCACCTACCTGGCCATGCAGGTAGATCTTCACCTACCTGGCCATGCAGGTAGATCTTCACCTACCTGACCATGTAGGTATATTTTCACCTACCTGGCCATACAAGTAGACCTTCACCTACCTGGCCATACAGGTAGATCTTCACCTACCTGGCCATGCATGTAGATCTTCACCTACCTGGTGAGGCAGGTATGTCTTCACCTACCTGGCCCTGCAGGTAGATCTTCACCTACCTGGCCATGCAGGTAGATCTTCACCTACCTGGCCCTGCAGGCAGATCTTCACCTACCTGGCCCTGCAGGCAGATCTTCACCTACCTGGTGAGGCAGGCAGATCTTCACCTACCTGGCCCTGCAGGTAGATTTTCACCTACCTGGCCCTGCAGGTAGATCTTCACCTACCTGGCCCTGCAGGTAGATCTTCACCTACCTGGCCATGCAGGTAGATCTTCACCTACCTGGCCATGCAAGTAGATATTCACCTACCTGGTGTGGCAGGTAGCTCTTCACCTACCTGGCCATGCAGGTAGATCTTCACCTACCTGGCCATGCAGGTAGATCTTCACCTACCATTGCCGTGCAAGTAGATCTTCACCTACCTGGTGTGACAGGTAGATCTTCACCTACCTGGTGTGGCAGGTAGATCTTCACCTACCTGGCCATGCAGGTAGATCTTCACCTACCTGGCCATGCAGGTAGATCCTCACCTACCTGGTGATGCAGGTAGATCCTCACCTACCTGGCCATGCAGGTATATCTTCACCTACCTGGCCATGTAGGTATATCTTCAACTACCTGGCCATGCAAGTAGATCTTCACCTACCTGGTGTGACAGGTAGATCTTCACCTACCTGGTGTGGCAGGTAGATCTTCACTTACCTGGCCATGCAGGTAGATCTTCACCTACCTGGCCATGCAGGTAGATCCTCACCTACCTGGTGATGCAAGTAGATCATCACCTACCTGGTGTGACAGGTAGATCTTCACCTACCTGGTGTGGCAGGTAGATCTTCACCTACCTGGCCATGCAGGTAGATCTTCACCTACCTGGCCATGCAGGTAGATCTTCACCTACCTGACCATGTAGGTATATTTTCACCTACCTGGCCATACAAGTAGACCTTCACCTACCTGGCCATACAGGTAGATCTTCACCTACCTGGCCATGCATGTAGATCTTCACCTACCTGGTGAGGCAGGTATGTCTTCACCTACCTGGCCCTGCAGGTAGATCTTCACCTACCTGGCGATGCAGGTAGATCTTCACCTACCTGGCCATGCAGGTAGATCTTCACCTACCTGGCCCTGCAGGCAGATCTTCACCTACCTGGCCCTGCAGGCAGATCTTCACCTACCTGGTGAGGCAGGCAGATCTTCACCTACCTGGCCCTGCAGGTAGATTTTCACCTACCTGGCTCTGCAGGTAGATCTTCACCTACCTGGCCCTGCAGGTAGATCTTCACCTACCTGGCCATGCAGGTAGATCTTCACCTACCTGGCCATGCATGTAGATCTTCACCTACCTGGTGAGGCAGGTATGTCTTCACCTACCTGGCCCTGCAGGTAGATCTTCACCTACCTGGCGATGCAGGTAGATCTTCACCTACCTGGCCATGCAGGTAGATCTTCACCTACCTGGCCCTGCAGGCAGATCTTCACCTACCTGGCCCTGCAGGCAGATCTTCACCTACCTGGTGAGGCAGGCAGATCTTCACCTACCTGGCCCTGCAGGTAGATTTTCACCTACCTGGCCCTGCAGGTAGATCTTCACCTACCTGGCCATGCAAGTAGATCTTCACCTACCTGGTGTGGCAGGTAGACCTTCACCTACCTGGCCATGCAGGTAGATCTTCACCTACCTGGCCCTGCAGGCAGATCTTCACCTACCTGGCCCTGCAGGTAGATTTTCACCTACCTGGTGATAAATTGGTATTATGGATCAGATAAAAGTGGAAACCTCAGTTGAATGTGTTGTATTGTAAAGTGTCATTGTGATGTTGTCTGGTCGGTCAGTGGAAGATCTTGGACCACGCCAAAGGATTTCTGAAAGAGCAGGAAGCCCACCTGAGCAGACTGATGCTCCTGAAAGGTGAGAGGAGCCCAATGCCCTTTTGATGTGTACAGAAAAACCACGCTCTGTGATTAAGGGCACGGTTTCTTATTCACCGACATGTGTTTAGGGATATTCCTCGGTAATGAAGACGGGCCGTGCAGCTTGGAGGAAGTGAGGGCAGAGTACCGGAGGCTGCAGTCACACAGCAGGTACACTACTACCATTGACATACACTAGAATTTATTTAACCTTTATTTAACTAGGCAAGTCAGTTAAGAACAAATTCTTATTTACAATGACGGCCTAGGAACAGTGGGTTAACTGGTCTAGGAACAGTGGGTTAACTGGTCTAGGAACAGTGGGTTAACTGTCTTGTTCAGGGGCAGAACGACAGATTTGTACCTTGTCAGCTCAGGGGTTTGATCCAGGAACCTTTCAGGTTACTGGCCCAACACTCTAACCACTAGGCTACCTGCCACCCCATACTAACCACTAGGCTACCTGCCTCTAACCACTAGGCTACCTGCCACCCCATAATAACCACTAGGCTACCTGCCACCCCATAATAACCACTAGGCTACCTGCCACCCCATAATAACCACTAGGCTACCTGCCTCTAACCACTAGGCTACCTGCCTCTAACCACTAGGCTACCTGCCTCTAACCACTAGGCTACCTGCCACCCCATAATAACCACTAGGCTACCTGCCTCTAACCACTAGGCTACCTGCCACCCCATAATAACCACTAGGCTACCTGCCTCTAACCACTAGGCTACCTGCCTCTAACCACTAGGCTACCTGCCTCCCCATAATAACCACTAGACTACCTGCCTCTAACCACTAGGCTACCTGCCACCCCATAATAACCACTAGGCTACCTGCCACCCCATAATAACCACTAGACTACCTGCCTCTAACCACTAGGCTACCTGCCACCCCATAATAACCACTAGACTACCTGCCTCTAACCACTAGGCTACCTGCCACCCCATAATAACCACTAGGCTACCTGCCACCCCATAATAACCACTAGGCTACCTGCCTCTAACCACTAGGCTACCTGCCTCTAACCACTAGGCTACCTGCCTCTAACCACTAGGCTACCTGCCTCCCCATAATAACCACTAGGCTACCTGCCTCTAACCACTAGGCTACCTGCCATCCCATAATAACCACTAGGCTACCTGCCACCCCATAATAACCACTAGGCTACCTGCCTCTAACCACTGGGCTACCTGCCACCCCATAATAACCACTAGACTACCTGCCTCTAACCACTAGGCTACCTGCCACCCCATAATAACCACTAGGCTACCTGCCACCCCATAATAACCACTAGACTACCTGCCTCTAACCACTAGGCTACCTGCCTCCCCATAATAACCACTAGACTACCTGCCTCTAACCACTAGGCTACCTGCCACCCCATAATAACCACTAGACTACCTGCCTCTAACCACTAGGCTACATGCCACCCCATAATAACCACTAGGCTACCTGCCACCCCATAATAACCACTAGGCTACCTGCCTCTAACCACTAGGCTACCTGCCTCTAACCACTAGGCTACCTGCCTCTAACCACTAGGCTACCTGCCACCCCATAATAACCACTAGACTACCTGCCTCTAACCACTAGGCTACCTGCCACCCCATAATAACCACTAGACTACCTGCCTCTAACCACTAGGCTACCTGCCTCCCCATAATAACCACTAGACTACCTGCCTCTAACCACTAGGCTACCTGCCACCCCATAATAACCACTAGACTACCTGCCTCTAACCACTAGGCTACCTGCAGTTAACAGCTCCCAGGGCCCCGATGACGTGGGTTAAGGCAGTTAACAACAGCAGCTTCCAGGGAGCCGATGACGTGGGTTAAGGCAGTTAACAGCTCCCAGGGCCCCGATGACGTGGGTTAAGGCAGTTAACAACAGCAGCTTCCAGGGAGCCGATGACGTGGGTTAAGGCAGTTAACAACAGCAGCTCCCAGGGCCCCGATGACGTGGGTTAAGGCAGTTAACAACAGCAGCTCCCAGGGAGCCCGATGACGTGGGTTAAGGCAGTTAACAACAGCAGCTCCCAGGGCCCCGATGACGTGGGTTAAGGCAGCCCACTGCCCCTCTCTGAGTCAGAGGGGTTTGTGGGTAAAAAGCTGAAGACACATTTCAGTGACGAGGTGTCCCCTTTCCCTAAGTACAGCGTGCCACCTGCAGTTAGTAGAGATTACCACTGGGGGGCAGCATCTACCCATGTTATTGATCAACTACAGTTGGTTATACACATCTACCAATGTTATTGATCATCTACCCATGTTATTGATCCTCTACCCATGTTATTGATCCTCTACCCATGTTATTGATCAACTACAGTTGGTTATACACATCTACCCATGTTATTGATCATCTACCCATGTTATTGATCAACTATAGTTGTTTATACACATCTTCCCATGTTATTGATCATCTACCCATGTTATTGATCAACTATAGTTGTTTATACACATCTTCCCATGTTATTGATCATCTACCCATTTTATTGATCATCTACCCATGTTATTGATCATCTACCCATGTTATTGATCAACAACAGTTGTTTACACACATCTACCCATGTTATTGATCATCTACCCATGTTATTGTTCAACTATAGTTGTTTATACACATCTTCCCATGTTATTGATCATCTACCCATGTTATTGATCAACAACAGTTGTTTACACACATCTACCCATGTTATTGATCCTCTACAGTTGTTTATATACATCTACCCATGTTATTGATCAAGTACAGTTGTTTATATACATCTACCCATGTTATTGATCCTCTACAGTTGTTTATATACATCTACCCATGTTATTGATCAAGTACAGTTGTTTATATACATCTACCCATGTTATTGATCCTCTACAGTTGTTTATATACATCTACCCATGTTATTGATCCTTTGTTTATATACATCTACCCATGATCCTCTACAGTTGTTTATATACATCTACCCATGTTATTGATCATCTACAGTTGTTTATATACATCACCCATGTTATTGATCCTCTACAGTTGATCACCCATGTTATTGATCCTCTACAGTTGTTTACACACATCTACCCATGTTATTGATCCTCTACAGTTGTTTATATACATCTACCCATGTTATTGATCCTCTACAGTTGTTTATATACATCTACCCATGTTATTGATCCTCTACAGTTGTTTATACACATCTACCCATGTTATTGATCATCTACCCATGTTATTGATCATCTACCCATGTTATTGATCCTCTACCCATGTTATTGATCCTCTACAGTTGTTTACACACTTCTACCCATGTTATTGATCATCTACCCATGTTATTGATCATCTACCCATGTTATTGATCCTCTACCCATGTTATTGATCCTCTACAGTTGTTTATATACATCTACCCATGTTATTGATCATCTACAGTTGTTTATATACATCTACCCATGTTATTGATCATCTACCCATGTTATTGATCCTCTACAGTTGTTTATATACATCTACCCATGTTATTGATCATCTACCCATGTTATTGATCATCTACCCATGTTATTGATCCTCTACCCATGTTATTGATCCTCTACAGTTGTTTATACACAACACTTATATGTAAAATCAATTTCTATTGTTATTGTAGTTGTCAATTAGCTTCTTTTTTCAGTCTTACACTAAAAACGTGTTCCCTCCCTCCCCCCTCCCCCTCCCCTCCTCCTCCCCTCCTCCTCCCCTCCCCTCAGCTCCCTGCGCTCCAGAAGACCTGGTGGCCACAGACGTCATGGCGGGGCTGACGGAGAGGACCTGACTGAGACCAGTGAGGAAGACTCTGAGGAGGAGACTCTGGAGGACTCCGCCCCCTCTCAGACCTCCATCAACTCTCTAACCAACATCCTGGAGTTTGAAGGGTAGGGGCTCGTGCCAGGGTTAACGAGTAGCGAACAGCAACATCGCTAGCCTATGTCAATCTACTATAGGAGAAAAGTTTAGGCCACCTATTCTATTGGTCAGCTTGTCGAGAAAGAAATTGCCTGTTACAAACAGACTCTGGGACAGTTTTGGGACGATAGATCCCAGATTCATACAAACCAATAGGCCTAGGAGATATATATATACAGTTGAAATCTGAAGTTTACATACACCTTAGCAAAAATACATTTAAACTCAGTCTTTCACTAATCCTGACATTTAATCCGAGTAACAATTCCCTGATTTATGTCAGTTAGAATGTGAAATGTCAGAATTATAGTAGAGAGAATGATTTATTTCAGCTTTTATTTCTTTCATCACATTCCCAGTGGGTCAGAAGTTTACATACACTCAATTAGTATTTGGTAGCATTGCCTTTAAATAGTTTAACGTGGGTCAAACATTTTGGGTAGCCTTCCACAAGCTTCCCACAATAATTTGGGTGAATTTTGGCCCATTCCTCCTGACAGAGCTGGAGTAACTGAGTCAGGTTTGAAGGCCTCCCTGCTCGCACACGCTTTTTCAGTTCTGCCCACAAATGTTCTATGGGATTGAGATCAGGGCTTTGTGATGGCCACTCCAATACCTTGACTTTGTTGTCCTTAAGGCATTTTGCCACAACTTATGCTTGGGGTCGTTGTCCATTTGGAAGACTCATTTGCGACCAAGCTTTAACTTCTGTCAACTGGTATTTCCATCAGTGTCGAGGCTATACAGTCAACTGGTATTTCCATCAGTGTAGAGGCTATACAGCTGACCAGTCAACTGGTATTTCCATCAGTGTCGAGGCTATACAGCCGACCAGTCAACTGGTATTTCCATCAGTGTAGAGGCTATACAGCTGACCAGTCAACTGGTATTTCCATCAGTGTAGAGGCTATACAGTCAACTGGTATTTCCATCAGTGTAGAGGCTATACAGTCAACTGGTATTTCCATCAGTGTAGAGGCTATACAGCTGACCAGTCAACTGGTATTTCCATCAGTGTAGAGGCTATACAGCCGACCAGTCAACTGGTATTTCCATCAGTGTAGAGGCTATACAGTCAACTGGTATTTCCATCAGTGTAGAGGCTATACAGTCAACTGGTATTTCCATCAGTGTAGAGGCTATAAAACATATAGACCAACCTATAGACAGTCAGATTATAGACCAACGTATGGACAGTCTGATTATAGACCAATTTACTGACAGTCTGATTATAGACCAACCTATGGACAGTCAGATTATAGACCAACCTATAGACAGTCAGATTATAGACCAACGTATGGACAGTCAGATTATAGACCA
The DNA here is from genome assembly GCF_018296145.1 of Oncorhynchus tshawytscha. NCBI lineage: Eukaryota > Metazoa > Chordata > Actinopteri > Salmoniformes > Salmonidae > Oncorhynchus > Oncorhynchus tshawytscha. The sequence continues at coordinate 52,778 of NW_024608605.1, read as the reverse complement.
ATTTACTGACAGTCTGATTATAGACCAACCTATGGACAGTCAGATTATAGACCAACCTATAGACAGTCAGATTATAGACCAACGTATGGACAGTCAGATTATAGACCAACGTATGGACAGTCAGATTATAGACCAACGTATGGACAGTCAGATTATAGACCAATTTATTGACAGTCTGATTATAGACCAACCTATGGACAGTCAGATTATAGACCAACCTATGGACAGTCTGATTATAGACCAATTTACTGACAGTCTGATTATAGACCAACCTATGGACAGTCAGATTATAGACCAACCTATAGACAGTCAGATTATAGACCAACGTATGGACAGTCAGATTATAGACCAATTTACTGACAGTCTGATTATAGACCAACCTATGGACAGTCAGATTATAGACCAACCTATAGACAGTCAGATTATAGACCAACGTATGGACAGTCAGATTATAGACCAATTTACTGACAGTCAGATTATAGAACAACCTATGGACAGTCAGATTATAGACCAACCTATGGACAATCTGATTATAGACCAATTTACTGACAATCTGATTATAGACCAATTTACTGACAGAATGAGTGACAACAGAAGATACTTCTCAAGGGACAATTCTGTCCCCGCCTTAAGTCTCAGTTGAAGCTACTCCCCAAAATCCAAATGAAACTGAAGTCATATTTTTGAATGAACAATCTGTCAGAATTTCAGCCTTGGCTGGTTGCTTCGATTAGATGTCCCGTCTCCGTTGAGATGTTTTAACTGTCCGTAGTGCGTTGAGTTAGTGTTCTCCTGGCCTGTGACTGGGGATCAAGGATTCAGCACGAGGGGATTTATAGCTGGGGGCACTGAGGTGCACCTCTGACCATGGAGAGGGGTTTAAAAAAGGGACTCATTTCACCAAATTAATGTATAACCTCCAAAAAACAGCAATGATCTCTTTCTCTCTCCCCATAACCCTCTCTCTCTCTCCCATCCCTATCTCTCTCGCTCCCCTTCACCCTCTCTCTCTCCCCATCCCTCTCTCTCCCCCTTCACCCTCTCTCTCCCATCCCTCTCTCTCCATCCCTCTCTCTCTCTCCCCATCATCACTCTCTCTCTCTCCCATCCCCATCTCTCTCTCCCCATCATCCTCTCGCTCCCCTTCACCCTCTCTCTCACCCCCTTCACCCTCTCTCTCTCCCATCCCTCTCTCTCCCCCTTCACCCTCTCTCTCCCATCCCTCTCTCTCTCTCTCCCATCTCTCTCTCTCTCTCTCTCTCTCTCTCCCCATCCATATCTCTCTCTCCCCATCATCCTCTCGCTCCCCTTCACCCTCTCTCTCCCCTTCACCCTCTCTCTCCCATCCCTCTCTCTCCATCCCCTCTCTCTCTCCCATCCCTCTCTCTCCCATCCCCTTCACCCTCTCTCTCTCCCATCCCTCTCTCTCCCCCTTCACCCTCTCTCTCCCATCCCTCTCTCCCATCATCTCTCTCTCTCTCTCTCTCTCTCTCTCTCTCTCTCTCTCTCTCTCTCTCCCATCCATATCTCTCTCTCCCCATCATCCTCTCGCTCCCCTTCACCCTCTCTCTCCCCCATCCCTATCTCTCCCCCTTCACCCTCTCTCTCCCATCCCTCTCTCTCCATCTCTCTCTCCCATCCCTCTCTCTCTCCCATCCCTCTCTCCCATCCCTATCTCTCTCCCCATCCCTATCTCTCTCTCCCAATCACCTTCTCTCTCCCCCATCCCTCTCTCTCCCAATCACCCTCTCTCCCCCCCATCCCTCTCTCTCCCCATCCCTCTCTCTCAACCCATCACCCTCTCTCTCCCATCCCTATCTATCTCTCTCCCCAATCACCCTCTCCCCATCCCGATCTCTCTCCCCAATCACCCTCTCTCTCCCCATCCCTCTCTCTCTCCCATCCATATCTCTCTCTCCCCATCATCCTCTCGCTCCCCTTCACCCTCTCTCTCTCCCCATCCCTATCTCTCCCCCTTCACCCTCTCTCTCTCCCCATCCCGATCTCTCTCCCCAATCACCCTCTCTCTCCCCATCCCTCTCTCTCTCCCATCCATATCTCTCTCTCCCCATCATCCTCTCGCTCCCCTTCACCCTCTCTCTCTCCCCCATCCCTATCTCTCCCCCTTCACCCTCTCTCTCCCATCCCTCTCTCTCCATCCCTCTCTCTCTCTCCCATCCCTCTCTTTCCCCATCCCTATCTCTCTCCCTATCTCTCTCTCCCAATCACCTTCTCTCTCCCCCATCCCTCTCTCTCCCAATCACCCTCTCTCCCCCATCCCTCTCTCTCCCCCCATCCCTCTCTCTCAACCCATCACCCTCTCTCTCCCATCCCTATCTATCTCTCTCCCCAATCACCCTCTCCCCATCCCGATCTCTCTCCCCAATCACCCTCTCTCTCCCCATCCCTCTCTCTCTCCCATCCTATCTATCTCTCTCCCCAATCAACCTCTCTCTTTCCCTATCCCTCTCTCCCCCCATCCCTCTCTCTCCCCCATCCCACTCCCCCATCTCTCTATTTCTCCCCAGGTACTTGTTGTTCTACAGACAGACACTGGAGAAGTTGGTTTGTAGCGGTGTGCTGAGCCCGGGACAGACTGGTCTGGCTGTAGTATCTGAAGCTATCTCAGGCCTGTGGGATAGCTTCTCTCCAGAGCGCCGGGCAGCCTACCAGACCTGTCCCCCCCAGCAGAGCACCCTGGGCTGGGAAGGGCCGCCAGAGACACCCCCTACTCCTGTTCCAGACACCCACCTCCACCTCACGCTCCAGCCCTCCACTCAGGCAAACAGCCAGGGAGCCTCTTCTCCTTCTAGCTATGAAGAGGCGAGTACAGCTTTCATTAATCAATTATTTAATCAATTATAATGAATTATTTAATTGATTACTGGATTTTAATTGATTTGGCCAATTGGCGCGGCGGTCTAAGGCATTGTATCTCCGTGCTAGAGGCGTCACTACAGACCCTGGTTTGATCCCCAGCCCGTTTTCTTGAAGATCACTCCGAGACCCATCCGCTGCAGCTCTGTCGGCCATTGACTTGTCGTTCCCACCAGCCATCCACACACCGCTGTCATCAAATGGACTCATGGTAGCTACTAGTTCTGACTGAGCTCAATCGTCATGAAACGCAAATACAGTGATGAGTTTCTCTCTCTTCGTTTCACACAAACGTTGAGGAATAAACGGGAGCGCCCACAAGGGGAAGTGCTGAGTAATGAGTCTCTGAAAACCAACGAATTAATAAAACGACACGTCCTGATCAAACACAGCGTGACGGTAAACCCAGGGAGGTCTTTCAGAGCAGGATGCTTCTGGGAAACGGTCCTTCTGGGAAACGGTCCTTCTGGGAAACGGTCCTTCTGGGAAACGGTCCTTCTGGGAAAACCAGAAGGACTGAAGGATCTACCCCTGGAGAAATGGGACAGAGACCCCATAGTGATGGAAGACAGTCAGTCATACCCCTGGAGAAATGGGACAGAGACCCCATAGTGATGGAAGACAGACAGTCATACCCCTGGAGAAATGGGACAGAGACCCCATAGTGATGGAAGACAGACAGTCAGTCATACCCCTGGAGAAATGGGACAGAGACCCCATAGTGATGGAAGACAGACAGTCATACCCCTGGAGAAATGGGACAGAGACCCCATAGTGATGGAAGACAGACAGTCATACCCCTGGAGAAATGGGACAGAGACCCCATAGTGATGGAAGACAGACAGTCAGTCATACCCCTGGAGAAATGGGACAGAGACCCCATAGTGATGGAAGACAGACAGTCATACCCCTGGAGAAATGGGACAGAGACCCCATAGTGATGGAAGACAGACAGTCATACCCCTGGAGAAATGGGACAGAGACCCCATAGTGATGGAAGACAGACAGTCAGTCATACCCCTGGAGAAATGGGACAGAGACCCCATAGTGATGGAAGACAGACAGTCATACCCCTGGAGAAATGGGACAGAGACCCCATAGTGATGGAAGACAGACAGTCATACCCCTGGAGAAATGGGACAGAGACCCCATAGTGATGGAAGACAGACAGTCAGTCATACCCCTGGAGAAATGGGACAGAGACCCCATAGTAATGGAAGACAGACAGTCATACCCCTGGAGAAATGGGACAGAGACCCCATAGTGATGGAAGACAGTCATACCCCTGGAGAAATGGGACAGAGACCCCATAGTGATGGAAGACAGTCATACCCCTGGAGAAATGGGACAGAGACCCCATAGTGATGGAAGACAGTCAGTCATACCCCTGGAGAAATGGGACAGAGACCCCATAGTGATGGAAGACAGTCATACCCCTGGAGAAATGGGACAGAGACCCCATAGTGATGGAAGACAGTCAGTCATACCCCTGGAGAAATGGGACAGAGACCCCATAGTGATGGAAGACAGTCATACCCCTGGAGAAATGGGACAGAGACCCCATAGTGATGGAAGACAGTCATACCCCTGGAGAAATGGGACAGAGACCCCATAGTGATGGAAGACAGTCATACCCCTGGAGAAATGGGACAGAGACCCCATAGTGATGGAAGACAGTCAGTCATACCCCTGGAGAAATGGGACAGAGACCCCATAGTGATGGAAGACAGTCATACCCCTGGAGAAATGGGACAGAGACCCCATAGTGATGGAAGACAGTCATACCCCTGGAGAAATGGGACAGAGACCCCATAGTGATGGAAGACAGACAGTCATACCCCTGGAGAAATGGGACAGAGACCCCATAGTGATGGAAGACAGTCATACCCCTGGAGAAATGGGACAGAGACCCCATAGTGATGGAAGACAGTCATACCCCTGGAGAAATGGGACAGAGACCCCATAGTGATGGAAGACAGTCATACCCCTGGAGAAATGGGACAGAGACCCCATAGTGATGGAAGACAGTCATACCCCTGGAGAAATGGGACAGAGACCCCATAGTGATGGAAGACAGTCATACCCCTGGAGAAATGGGACAGAGACCCCATAGTGATGGAAGACAGTCAGATCTACAGCTTGTTGTTTCCTCTTGTTTCAGCCATGTTGTTACAACCGTTCCAGAATGTTGTTTGTTTGTTTGTTTGTTGTCAGGACCTGCTTCAGGATGCCTATGATGTGGTGAAGAAAGAGATGGACTCCACTTCAGACCACAGGTAGATTCACATATTACATTACGCTGATTTAATTACACAGCTGTCAATACAGTAAGCAGTAAGATGCCATCTGGAATCACCTGGAATGGTGTCCTTCAGAGTCATCCAATATCAATCAATCAATCAAATGTATTTATAAAGCCCTTGTTACATCAGCTGATATCTCAAAGTGCTGTACAGAAACCCAGCCTAAAACCCCAAACAGCAAGCAATGTAGGTGTAGAAGCACGGTGGCTAGGAAAAACTCCCTAGAAAGGCCAAAACCTAGGAAGGAACCTAGAGAGGAACCAGGCTATGAGGGGTGGCCAGTCCTCTTCTGCTGTGCCGGGTGGAGATTATAAACCTAGAGAGGAACCAGGCTATGTGGGGTGGCCAGTCCTCTTCTGGCTGTGCCGGGTGGAGATTATAACAGAACATGGCCAAGATGTGGATGGAAAAAAAGCTGTCCTTGAAACAGTCTTGATATGTTCGTCAAAAGAGAGATTAGGGTCCAGAGTAACGGCGAGGTCCTTCACAGTTTTATTTGAGACGACTGTACAACCTTCAAGAATAATTGCCAGATTCAACAGATCTCTTTGTTTCTTGGGACCTCGAACAAGCATCTCTGTTTTGTCCGAGTTTAAAAGTAGAAAGTTTGCAGCCATCCACTTCCTTATGTCTGAAACACAGGCTTCTTAGCAAAGGCAATTTTGGGGCTTCACCATGTTTCATTGAAATGTACAGCTGTGTGTCATCCGCATAGCAGTGAAAGTTAACATTATGTTTTCGAATGACATCCCCAAGAGGTAAAATATATAGTGAAAACAATAGTGGTCCTAAATCGGAACCTTGAGGCTCACCGAAATTTACAGTTGATTTGTCAGAGGACAAACCATTCACAAACTGATATCTTTCCGACAGATAAGATCTAAACCAGGCCAGAACTTGTCCGTGTAGACCTATTTGGGTTTCCAATCTCTCCAAAAGAATGTGGTGATTGATGGTATCAAAAGCAGCACTAAGGTCTAGGAGCACGAGGACCGATGCCATTAAAATGTCATTTACCACCTTCACAAGTGCCGTCTCAGTGCTATGATGGGGTCTACAACCAGACTGAAGCATTTCGTATATACATTGTTTGTCTTCAGGAAGGCAGTAAACACACACACACACACACACACACACGGATATGCGCAACAGTCTTTTCTAAATGCTTTGAGAGGAGATTCGAGACAGACCTCCACCAGAAAACACATATATATACATTAGTAGAATCATATGGTAAGTCACATTCACATAATCCTGCCAACCAGCCTTATGGACACTGTCCTGCTATCTATCACAGTATGACAGTGGTGTTACCAGTCCTGCTATCTATCACAGTATGACAGTGGTGTTACCAGTCTATCACAGTATGACAGTGGTGTTACCAGTCCTGCTATCTATCACAGTATGACAGTGGTGTTACCAGTCCTGCTATCTATCACAGTATGACAGTGGTGTTACCAGTCCTGCTATCTATCACAGTATGACAGTGGTGTTACCAGTCCTGCCCTACTATCACAGTATGACAGCGGTGTTACCAGTCTATCACAGTATGACAGTGGTGTTACCAGTCCTGCGATCTATCACAGTATGACCGTGGTGTTACCAGTCCTGCCCTACTATCACAGTATGACAGTGGTGTTACCAGTCTATCACAGTATGACAGTGGTGTTACCAGTCCTGCGATCTATCACAGTATGACCGTGGTGTTACCAGTCCTGCTATCTATCACAGTATGACAGCGGTGTTACCAGTCTATCACAGTATGACCGTGGTGTTACCAGTCTATCACAGTATGACAGTGGTGTTACCAGTCCTGCTATCTATCACAGTATGACAGTGGTGTTACCAGTCCTGCTATCTATCACAGTATGACAGTGGTGTTACCAGTCCTGCTATCTATCACAGTATGACCGTGGTGTTACCAGTCTTGCTATCTATCACAGTATGACAGTGGTGTTACCAGTCCTGCTATCTATCACAGTATGACAGTGGTGTTACCAGTCCTGCTACTATCACAGTATGACAGTGGTGTTACCAGTCTATCACAGTATGACAGTGGTGTTACCAGTCCTGCTATCTATCACAGTATGACCGTGGTGTTACCAGTCCTGCCCTATCTATCACAGTATGACAGTGGTGTTACCAGTCTATCACTAGTATGACAGTGGTGTTACCAGTCCTGCGATCTATCACAGTATGACAGTGGTGTTACCAGTCCTGCTATCTATCACAGTATGACAGTGGTGTTACCAGTCCTGCTATCTATCACAGTATGACAGTGGTGTTACCAGTCTATCACAGTATGACAGTGGTGTTACCAGTCCTGCTATCTATCACAGTATGACAGTGGTGTTACCAGTCCTGCTATCTATCACAGTATGACAGTGGTGTTACCAGTCCTGCCCTACTATCACAGTATGACAGTGGTGTTACCAGTCTATCACAGTATGACTGTGGTGTTACCAGTCCTGCCCTACTATCACAATATGACAGTGGTGTTACCAGTCTATCACAGTATGACAGTGGTGTTACCAGTCCTGCGATCTATCACAGTATGACCGTGGTGTTACCAGTCCTGCTATCTATCACAGTATGACAGCGGTGTTACCAGTCTATCACAGTATGACCGTGGTGTTACCAGTCTATCACAGTATGACAGTGGTGTTACCAGTCCTGCTATCTATCACAGTATGACAGTGGTGTTACCAGTCCTGCTATCTATCACAGTATGACAGTGGTGTTACCAGTCCTGCCCTACTATCACAGTATGACAGTGGTGTTACCAGTCTATCACAGTATGACTGTGGTGTTACCAGTCCTGCCCTACTATCACAATATGACAGTGGTGTTACCAGTCTATCACAGTATGACAGTGGTGTTACCAGTCCTGCTATCTATCACAGTATGACAGTGGTGTTACCAGTCTATCACAGTATGACAGTGGTGTTACCAGTCCTGCGATCTATCACAGTATGACAGTGGTGTTACCAGTCTATCACAGTATGACAGTGGTGTTACCAGTCCTGCTATCTATCACAGTATGACAGTGGTGTTACCAGTCCTGCTATCTATCACAGTATGACAGCGGTGTTACCAGTCCTGCTATCTATCACAGTATGACAGTGGTGTTACCAGTCCTGCTATCTATCACAGTATGACAGTGGTGTTACCAGTCCTGCTATCTATCACAGTATGACTGTGGTGTTACCAGTCTATCACAGTATGACAGTGGTGTTACCAGTCCTGCTATCTATCACAGTATGACAGTGGTGTTACCAGTCCTGCTATTTATCACAGTATGACAGTGGTGTTACCAGTCTATCACAGTATGACAGTGGTGTTACCAGTCCTGCTATCTATCACAGTATGACAGCGGTGTTACCAGTCTATCACAGTATGACTGTGGTGTTACCAGTCCTGCTATCTATCACAGTATGACAGTGGTGTTACCAGTCCTGCTATCTATCACAGTATGACAGTGGTGTTACCAGTCTTGCTATCTATCACAGTATGACAGTGGTGTTACCAGTCCTGCTATCTATCACAGTATGACAGTGGTGTTACCAGTCCTGCTATCTATCACAGTATGACAGCGGTGTTACCAGTCTATCACAGTATGACAGTGGTGTTACCAGTCCTGCGATCTATCACAGTATGACCGTGGTGTTACCAGTCCTGCCCTACTATCACAGTATGACAGTGGTGTTACCAGTCCTGCTATCTATCACAGTATGACAGTGGTGTTACCAGTCCTGCCCTACTATCACAGTATGACAGTGGTGTTACCAGTCTATCACAGTATGACAGTGGTGTTACCAGTCCTGCGATCTATCACAGTATGACCGTGGTGTTACCAGTCCTGCTATCTATCACAGTATGACAGCGGTGTTACCAGTCTATCACAGTATGACCGTGGTGTTACCAGTCTATCACAGTATGACAGTGGTGTTACCAGTCCTGCTATCTATCACAGTATGACAGTGGTGTTACCAGTCCTGCTATCTATCACAGTATGACAGTGGTGTTACCAGTCCTGCCCTACTATCACAGTATGACAGTGGTGTTACCAGTCTATCACAGTATGACTGTGGTGTTACCAGTCCTGCCCTACTATCACAATATGACAGTGGTGTTACCAGTCTATCACAGTATGACAGTGGTGTTACCAGTCCTGCTATCTATCACAGTATGACAGTGGTGTTACCAGTCCTGCTATCTATCACAGTATGACAGTGGTGTTACCAGTCTATCACAGTATGACAGTGGTGTTACCAGTCCTGCGATCTATCACAGTATGACAGTGGTGTTACCAGTCTATCACAGTATGACAGTGGTGTTACCAGTCCTGCTATCTATCACAGTATGACAGCGGTGTTACCAGTCCTGCTATCTATCACAGTATGACAGCGGTGTTACCAGTCCTGCTATCTATCACAGTATGACTGTGGTGTTACCAGTCTATCACAGTATGACAGTGGTTTACCAGTCCTGCTATCTATCACAGTATGACAGTGGTGTTACCAGTCCTGCTATCTATCACAGTATGACTGTGGTGTTACCAGTCTATCACAGTATGACAGTGGTGTTACCAGTCCTGCTATCTATCACAGTATGACAGTGGTGTTACCAGTCCTGCTATCTATCACAGTATGACAGTGGTGTTACCAGTCCTGCTATCTATCACAGTATGACAGTGGTGTTACCAGTCTATCACAGTATGACAGTGGTGTTACCAGTCCTGCTATCTATCACAGTATGACAGTGGTGTTACCAGTCCTGCTATCTATCACAGTATGACAGTGGTGTTACCAGTCCTGCTATCTATCACAGTATGACAGTGGTGTTACCAGTCCTGCTATCTATCACAGTATGACAGTGGTGTTACCAGTCCATCTATCTATCACAGTATGACAGTGGTGTTACCAGTCCTGCTATCTATCACAGTATGACAGTGGTGTTACCAGTCCTGCTATTTATCACAGTATGACAGTGGTGTTACCAGTCCTGCTATCTATCACAGTATGACTGTGGTGTTACCAGTCCTGCTATCTATCACAGTATGACAGTGGTGTTACCAGTCTATCACAGTATGACAGTGGTGTTACCAGTCCTGCTATCTATCACAGTATGACAGTGGTGTTACCAGTCCTGCTATCTATCACAGTATGACAGTGGTGTTACCAGTCCTTCTATCTATCACAGTATGACAGTGGTGTTACCAGTCTATCACAGTATGACTGTGGTGTTACCAGTCTATCACAGTATGACCGTGGTGTTACCAGTCTATCACAGTATGACAGTGGTGTTACCAGTCCTGCTATCTATCACAGTATGACAGTGGTGTTACCAGTCCTGCTATCTATCACAGTATGACTGTGGTGTTACCAGTCCTGCTATCTATCACAGTATGACCGTGGTGTTACCAGTCTATCACAGTATGACAGTGGTGTTACCAGTCCTGCTATCTATCACAGTATGACCGTGGTGTTTCCAGTCTATCACAGTATGACTGTGGTGTTACCAGTCCTGCTATCTATCACAGTATGACAGTGGTGTTACCAGTCTTGCTATCTATCACAGTATGACAGTGGTGTTACCAGTCCTGCTATCTATCACAGTATGACAGCGGTGTTACCAGTCCATCTATCTATCACAGTATGACAGTGGTGTTACCAGTCCTGCTATCTATCACAGTATGACAGTGGTGTTACCAGTCCTGCTATCTATCACAGTATGACAGTCCTGCTATCTATCACAGTATGACAGTGGTGTTACCAGTCTATCATTTATTCAACAACACCAAATGATTTGGCCTGTATCAAACATTCAGTAAAGCAGGCCCCCATACAGACAGAATATTCTGCCATCGGTGACAACTGATGAGTCACTGTAATGAGACCTTATTCAGAGTGAAAATCTGGGAGGGAGACAACCATCACTATACTGCTACTCAGCCCAGGAAGGAGAGAGAGAGAGAGAGAGACTGGGAGTCTGGGCTGAGTAACAGTAGGACTGGGAGTCTGGGCTGAGTAACAGTAGGACTGGGAGTCTGGGCTGAATAACAGTAGGACTGGGAGTCTGGGCTGAGTAACAGTAGGACTGGGAGTCTGGGCTGAGTAACAGTAGGACTGGGAGTCTGGGCTGAGTAACAGTAGGACTGGGAGTCTGGGCTGAGTAACAGTAGGACTGGGAGTCTGGGCTGAGTAACAGTAGGACTGGGAGTTTGGGCTGAGTAACAGTAGGACTGGGAGTCTGGGCTGAGTAACAGTAGGACTGGGAGTCTGGGCTGAGTAACAGTAGGACTGGGAGTCTGGGCTGAGTAACAGTAGGACTGGGAGTCTGGGCTGAGTAACAGATGGACTGGGAGTCTGGGCTGAGTAACAGTAGGACTGGGAGTCTGGGCTGAGTAACAGTAGGACTGGGAGTCTGGGCTGAGTAACAGTAGGACTGGGAGTCTGGGCTGAGTAACAGTAGGACTGGGAGTCTGGGCTGAGTAACATTAGGACTGGGAGTCTGGGCTGAGTAACAGTAGGACTGGGAGTCTGGGCTGAGTAACAGTAGGACTGGGAGTCTGGGCTGAGTAACAGATGGACTGGGAGTCTGGGCTGAGTAACAGATGGACTGGGAGTCTGGGCTGAGTAACAGATGGACTGGGAGTCTGGGCTGAGTAACAGTAGGACTGGGAGTCTGGGCTGAGTAACAGTAGGACTGGGAGTCTGGGCTGAGTAACAGTAGGACTGGGAGTCTGGGCTGAGTAACAGTAGGACTGGGAGTCTGGGCTGAGTAACAGTAGGACTGGGAGTCTGGGCTGAGTAACAGATGGACTGGGAGTCTGGGCTGAGTAACAGATGGACTGGGAGTCTGGGCTGAGTAACAGTAGGACTGGGAGTCTGGGCTGAGTAACAGTAGGACTGGGAGTCTGGGCTGAGTAACAGTAGGACTGGGAGTCTGGGCTGAGTAACAGTAGGACTGGGAGTCTGGGTTGAGTAACAGTAGGACTGGGAGTCTGGGCTGAGTAACAGATGGACTGGGAGTTTGGGCTGAGTAACAGTAGGACTGGGAGTCTGGGCTGAGTAACAGTAGGACTGGGAGTCTGGGCTGAGTAACAGTAGGACTGGGAGTCTGGGCTGAGTAACAGTAGGACTGGGATTCTGGGCTGAGTAACAGTAGGACTGGGAGTCTGGGCTGAGTAACAGTAGGACTGGGAGTCTGGGCTGAGTAACAGTAGGACTGAGAGTCTGGGCTGAGTAACAGTAGGACTGGGAGTTTGGGCTGAGTAACAGTAGGACTGGGAGTTTGGGCTGAGTAACAGTAGGACTGGGAGTCTGGGCTGAGTAACAGTAGGACTGGGAGTCTGGGCTGAGTAACAGTAGGACTGGGAGTCTGGGCTGAGTAACAGTAGGACTGGGAGTCTGGGCTGAGTAACAGTAGGACTGGGAGTCTGGGCTGAGTAACAGTAGGACTGGGAGTCTGGGCTGAGTAACAGTAGGACTGGGAGTCTGGGCTGAGTAACAGTAGGACTGGGAGTCTGGGCTGAGTAACAGTAGGACTGGGAGTCTGGGCTGAGTAACAGTAGGACTGGGAGTCTGGGCTGAGTAACAGTAGGACTGGGAGTCTGGGCTGAGTAACAGTAGGACTGGGAGTCTGGGCTGAGTAACAGTAGGACTGGGAGTCTGGGCTGAGTAACAGTAGGACTGGGAGTCTGGGCTGAGTAACAGTAGGACTGGGAGTCTGGGCTGAGTAACAGTAGGACTGGGAGTCTGGGCTGAGTAACAGTAGGACTGGGAGTCTGGGCTGAGTAACAGTAGGACTGGGAGTCTGGGCTGAGTAACAGTAGGACTGGGAGTCTGGGCTGAGTAACAGTAGGACTGGGAGTCTGGGCTGAGTAACAGTAGGACTGGGAGTCTGGGCTGAGTAACAGTAGGACTGGGAGTCTGGGCTGAGTAACAGTAGGACTGGGAGTCTGGGCTGAGTAACAGTAGGACTGGGAGTCTGGGCTGAGTAACAGTAGGACTGGGAGTCTGGGCTGAGTAACAGTAGGACTGGGAGTCTGGGCTGAGTAACAGTAGGACTGGGAGTCTGGGCTGAGTAACAGTAGGACTGGGAGTCTGGGCTGAGTAACAGTAGGACTGGGAGTCTGGGCTGAGGACTGGGAGTCTGGGCTGAGTAACAGTAGGACTGGGAGTCTGGGCTGAGTAACAGTAGGACTGGGAGTCTGGGCTGAGTAACAGTAGGACTGGGAGTCTGGGCTGAGTAACAGTAGGACTGGGAGTCTGGGCTGAGTAACAGTAGGACTGGGAGTCTGGGCTGAGTAACAGTAGGACTGGGAGTCTGGGCTGAGTAACAGTAGGACTGGGAGTCTGGGCTGAGTAACAGTAGGACTGGGAGTCTGGGCTGAGTAACAGTAGGACTGGGAGTCTGGGCTGAGTAACTGGGACTGGGAGTCTGGGCTGAGTAACAGTAGGACTGGGAGTCTGGGCTGAGTAACAGTAGGACTGGGAGTCTGGGCTGAGTAACAGAGGACTGGGAGTCTGGGCTGAGTAACAGATGGACTGGGAGTCTGGGCTGAGTAACAGTAGGACTGGGAGTCTGGGCTGAGTAACAGTAGGACTGGGAGTCTGGGCTGAGTAACAGTAGGACTGGGAGTCTGGGCTGAGTAACAGTAGGACTGGGAGTCTGGGCTGAGTAACAGTAGGACTGGGAGTCTGGGCTGAGTAACAGTAGGACTGGGAGTCTGGGCTGAGTAACAGTAGGACTGGGAGTCTGGGCTGAGTAACAGTAGGACTGGGAGTCTGGGCTGAGTAACAGTAGGACTGGGAGTCTGGGCTGAGTAACAGTAGGACTGGGAGTCTGGGCTGAGTAACAGTAGGACTGGGAGTCTGGGCTGAGTAACAGTAGGACTGGGAGTCTGGGCTGAGTAACAGTAGGACTGGGAGTCTGGGCTGAGTAACAGTAGGACTGGGAGTCTGGGCTGAGTAACAGTAGGACTGGGAGTCTGGGCTGAGTAACAGTAGGACTGGGAGTCTGGGCTGAGTAACAGTAGGACTGGGAGTCTGGGCTGAGTAGTAGGACTGGGAGTCTGGGCTGAGTAACTGAGTAACAGTAGGACTGGGAGTCTGGGCTGAGTAGCAGTAGGACTGGGAGTCTGGGCTGAACTGTAACTGGGCTGAGTAGGACTGGGAGTCTGGAACTGAGTAACAGTAGGACTGGGAGTCTGGGCTGAGTAACAGCTGAGTAACAGTAGGACTGGGAGTCTGGGCTGAGTAACAGTAGGACTGGGAGTCTGGGCTGAGTAACAGTAGGACTGGGAGTCTGGGCTGAGTAACAGTAGGACTGGGAGTCTGGGCTGAGTAACAGTAGGACTGGGAGTCTGGGCTGAGTAACAGTAGGACTGGGAGTCTGGGCTGAGTAACAGTAGGACTGGGAGTCTGGGCTGAGGTAGGACTCTGGGCTGAGTAACAGTAGGACTGGGAGTCTGGGCTGAGTAACAGTAGGACTGGGAGTCTGGGCTGAGTAACAGTAGGACTGGGAGTCTGGGCTGAGTAACAGTAGGACTGGGAGTCTGGGCTGAGTAACAGTAGGACTGGGAGTCTGGGCTGAGTAACAGTAGGACTGGGAGTCTGGGCTGAGTAACAGTAGGACTGGGAGTCTGGGCTGAGTAACAGTAGGACTGGGAGTCTGGGCTGAGAGTAACAGTAGGACTGGGAGTCTGGGCTGAGTAACAGTAGGACTGGGAGTCTGGGCTGAGTAACAGTAGGACTGGGAGTCTGGGCTGAGTAACAGTAGGACTGGGAGTCTGGGCTGAGTAACAGTAGGACTGGGAGTCTGGGCTGAGTAACAGTAGGACTGGGAGTCTGGGCTGAGTAACAGTAGGACTGGGAGTCTGGGCTGAGTAACAGTAGGACTGGGAGTCTGGGCTGAGTAACAGTAGGACTGGGAGTCTGGGCTGAGTAACAGTAGGACTGGGAGTCTGGGCTGAGTAACAGTAGGACTGGGAGTCTGGGCTGAGTAACAGTAGGACTGGGAGTCTGAACATTCATTATCCATTTATCCAGACGACCACCACTGCTCTTTTCATAATTACGTTTGCTATTGCCAAGTCAACAATCTGTTTGGTTGTACACTGTCTGTTTAACCCTGACAAATACACTCTGCTCTCTCTTCTCCATCTCTCTCTACATATCTCTCTCTTCTCTCTACATATCTCTCTTCTATCTCTCTCTTCTCTCTACATATCTCTCTCTTCTCTCTACATATCTCTCTTCTATATCTCTCTTCTCTCTACATATCTCTCTCTTCTCTCTACATATCTCTCTCTTCTCTCTTCTATCTCTCTCTTCTCTCTACATATCTCTCTCTTCTCTCTACATATCTCTCTTCTCTACATATCTCTCTTCTCTACATATCTCTCTTCTCTCTACATATCTCTCTTCTCTCTACATATCTCTCTTCTCTCTACATATCTCTCTTCTCTCTACATATCTCTCTTCTCTCTACATATCTCTCTTCTCTACATATCTCTCTCTTCTCTCTCTACCTCTCTCCTCTACATCTCTATCTCTCTTCTCTCTACATATCTCTCTCTTCTCTCTACATATCTCTCTCTTCTCTCTACATATCTCTCTCTTCTCTCTACATATCTCTCTTCTCTCTACATATCTCTCTTCTCTCTACATATCTCTCTTCTCTCTACATATCTCTCTTCTCTCTACATATCTCTCTTCTCTCTACATATCTCTCTCTTCTCTCTACATATCTCTCTCTTCTCTACATATCTCTCTTCTCTCTACATCTCTATCTCTCTTCTCTCTACATATCTCTCTTCTCTACATATCTCTCTCTACCTCTCTCCTCTACATCTCTATCTCTCTTCTCTCTTCATCTCTCTCTTCTCTCTACATGTCTCTTCTCTCTACATATCTCTCTCTTCTCTCTCCTCTCTATCTCTCTTCTCTCTACATATCTCTCTTCTCTCTACATATCTCTCTTCTCTCTACATATGTCTCTTCTCTCTACATATCTCTTCTCTCTACATATGTCTTCTCTCTACATATGTCTTCTCTCTACATATGTCTTCTCTCTACATATGTCTTCTCTCTACATATGTCATCTCTCTCTCTCTTCTCTCTACATATCTCTCTTCTCTACATATCTCTCTTCTCTACATATCTCTCTTCTCTACATATCTCTCTTCTCTACATATCTCTCTCTTCTCTCTACATATCTCTCTTCTCTATCTCTCTCTACATACAGTGGGGCAAAAAAGTATTTAGTCAGCCACCAATTGTGCAAGTTCTCCCACTTAAAAAGATGAGAGAGGCCTGTAATTTTAGTCATAGGTACACTTCTACAGTACTACTGCCAAGAGATGAGCTGTAGGTGTACCTACCATAGGAGTCTCCTCGAAGCCTACCATTGACTATGTACATACCAGCATGCAACAGAGCTATGAGCTCTCTCTCTCTCCTCTCTCCCCCTCCCCTGGTGACCAGCTTAGACAGTCTATATTTAATTGGGTCCTACCTCTGTTCTCCTCTTATGGCTTCACAGCTTTAACAGTTACTATATTCAGGTGGCTGAACAGAGCAGGTCTCAGAACAGATCTCAGAACAGGGCAGGTCTCAGAACAGAGCAGGTCTCAGAACAGAGCAGGTCTCAGGGCAGATCTCAGAACAGGGCAGGTCCCAGAACAGGGCAGGTCCCAGAACAGGGCAGGTCTCAGAACAGGGCAGGTCTCGGAACAGGGCAGGTCTCAGAACGGAACAGGGCAGGTCTCAGAACGGAACAGGGCAGGTCTCAGAACGGAACAGGGCAGGTCTCAGAACAGGGCAGGTCTCAGAACAGAGCAGGTCTCAGAACAGAGCAGGTCTCAGAACAGAGCAGGTCTCAGAACAGAGCAGGTCTCAGAACAGAGCAGGTCTCAGAACAGGGCAGGTCTCAGAACAGGGCAGGTCTCAGAACAGAGCAGGTCTCAGAACAGGGAAGGTCTCAGAACAGAGCAGGTCTCAGAACAGGGCAGGTCTCAGAACGGAACAGACCAGGTCTCAGAAAAGAGCAGGTCTCAGAATAGAGCAGGTCTCAGAACATGTTAGTGGTAAGGCAGAGGAGAGCGGGAGGGATGAGGAAAGAGAGAAGAGATAGTAGTGAGAAGAGACAGGGTAGAGGAGAGAGGGGGAGAAGAGAGAGAGAGAGACAGGGTAGAGGAGAGAGAGAGACAGGGTAGAGGAGAGAGGGAGGAGAGAGAGAGACAGGGTAGAGGAGAGAGGGAGGAGAGAGAGAGACAGGGTAGAGGAGAGAGGGGGAAGAAAGAAAGAGACAGGGTAGAGGAGAGAGAGAGAGAGAGACACACAGAGAGAGACCGGGTAGAGGAGAGAGAGAGAGAGAGAGAGAGACAGGGTAGAGGAGAGAGAGAGAGAGAGAGAGACAGGGTAGAGGAGAGAGAGAGAGAGAGAGAGAGACAGGGTAGAGGAGAGAGAGATGATAAAGGTGGTGGCTTTGGACCAGCTCTCACTTTTAATTAGGTCTCCCTCAACAAAGGACTGGGCCCTGACGAGCCCTGGATAACACACACAGATATACACACCCCCTGATTACACACACACTCCCTGTTCACAGAAACCGATGTACTGGCAGGGAACGTGGTTCACGAAGTCCCTCTGCCTCCATCTTCCCATTGGAGGAGAAGGTCAGAGGGGAGGGACCTCCTGGCTTTCTCATCCAATGGGATTTAATAAGGCGAGGAGAAAGGACTCAAGGAGTATGTTCTTTGAGATTGTCCCAATGCTCTCTCTCTTAATAATTACCTTCTCTACTCAGTCTCTTTTCCCTGCTCCTCTGTCCTCTGATGGACTGGTGTTGACTCATTACCAACCACTTCTCTCTGTGTGTCTCCAGTCCTGTCTGCTCCTCTGTCCTCTGATGGACTGGAGGACTGGTGTTGACTCATTACCAACCACTTCTCTCTGTGTGTCTCCAGTCCTGTCTGCTCCTCTGTCCTCTGATGGACTGGTGTTGACTCATTACCAACCACTTCTCTCTGTGTGTCTCCAGTTCTGTCTGCTCCTCTGTCCTCTGATGGACTGGTGTTGACTCATTACCAACCACTTCTCTCTGTGTGTCTCCAGTCCTGTCTGCTCCTCTGTCCTCTGATGGACTGTAGGACTGGTGTTGACTCATTACCAACCACTTCTCTCTGTGTGTCTCCAGTTCTGTCTGCTCCTCTGTCCTCTGATGGACTGGTGTTGACTCATTACTAACCACTTGTCTCTGTGTGTCTCCAGTCCTGTCTGCTCCTCTGTCCTCTGATGGACTGGTGTTGACTCATTACCAACCACTTGTCTCTGTGTGTCTCCAGTCCTGTCTGCTCCTCTGTCCTCTGATGGACTGGTGTTGACTCATTACTAACCACTTGTCTCTGTGTGTCTCCAGTCCTGTCTGCTCCTCTGTCCTCTGATGGACTGGTGTTGACTCATTACCAACCACTTGTCTCTCTCTGTCTCCAGTCCTGTCCTGGCCTCTCCTCAGTGTGGGGACTTTGACAAGCTCCGGGAGATCTATAAGGACATCATGTGTTTCGTCAAGACTCAGATGGTGGAGAAACCAGAACATAACCAGGTATGGTAGGAACCAGAACATAACCAGGTATGGTAGGAACCAGAACATAACCAGGTATGGTAGGAACCAGAACATAACCAGGTATGGTAGGAACCAGAACATAACCAGGTATGATAGGAACAGAACATAACCAGGTATGGTAGGAACCAGAACATAACCAGGTATGATAGGAACCAGAACATAACCAGGTATGACAGACATAGTATAGGACCTGTCTGTCTGTCTGTCCTCCGGGTAACAGGTTCTCTCTCTCCGTATAGGACCTGTCTGTCTGTCCTCCAGGTAACAGGTTCTCTCTCTCCGTATAGGACCTGTCTGTCCTCCAGATAACAGGTTCTCTCTCCGTATAGGACCTGTCTGTCTGTCCTCCAGATAACAGGTTCTCTCTCCGTATAGGACCTGTCTGTCTGTCCTCCAGGTAACAGGTTCTCTCTCTCTCCGTATAGGACCTGTCTGTCCTCCAGATAACAGGTTCTCTCTCCGTATAGGACCTGTCTGTCTGTCCTCCAGGTAACAGGTTCTCTCTCTCCGTATAGGACCTGTCTGTCCTCCAGATAACAGGTTCTCTCTCCGTATAGGACCTGTCTGTCTGTCCTCCAGGTAACAGGTTCTCTCTCCGTATAGGACCTGTCTGTCCTCCAGGTAACAGGTTCTCTCTCTCCGTATAGGACCTGTCTGTCTGTCCTCCAGATAACAGGTTCTCTCTCTCCGTATAGGACCTGTCTGTCTGTCCTCCAGGTAACAGGTTCTCTCTCCGTATAGGACCTGTCTGTCTGTCCTCCAGATAACAGGTTCTCTCTCTCCGTATAGGACCTGTCTGTCTGTCCTCCAGATAACAGGTTCTCTCTCCCGTATAGGACCTGTCTGTCTGTCCTCCAGATAACAGGTTCTCTCTCTCCGTATAGGACCTGTCTGTCTGTCCTCCAGGTAACAGGTTCTCTCTCCGTATAGGACCTGTCTGTCTGTCCTCCAGGTAACAGGTTCTCTCTCCGTATAGGACCTGTCTGTCCTCCAGGTAACAGGTTCTCTCTCCGTATAGGACCTGTCTGTCCTCCAGATAACAGGTTCTCTCTCTCCGTATAGGACCTGTCTGTCTGTCCTCCAGGTAACAGGTTCTCTCTCCGTATAGGACCTGTCTGTCTGTCCTCCAGGTAACAGGTTCCCTCTCCGTATAGGACCTGTCTGTCTGTCCTCCAGGTAACAGGTTCTCTCTCCGTATAGGACCTGTCTGTCTGTCCTCCAGGTAACAGGTTCTCTCTCTCCGTATAGGACCTGTCTGTCTGTCCTCCAGGTAACAGGTTCTCTCTCTCCGTATAGGACCTGTCTGTCTGTCCTCCAGGTAACAGGTTCTCTCTCTCCGTATAGGACCTGTCTGTCTGTCCTCCAGGTAACAGGTCCTATACGGAGAGAGAGAACCTGTTACCTGGAGGACAGACAGACAGGTCCTATCGGAGAGAGAGACCTGTCTGTCTGTCCTGAGGACA
>NW_024608605.1:5000-27500 GCF_018296145.1 Oncorhynchus tshawytscha | reverse complement strand
GCTACTTTCAGATATTCTCAGAGGGACCAGGGATGCCTGTGGGAAAGAGAACAGGAAGGTTTCAGAGATTGTTCTCGGAGAGACCAGGATACTTCCCTGGGGGAAAGAGAACAGGAAGGTTTCAGAGATTGTTCTCAGAGACCAGGATGCTTCCCTGGGGGAAAGAGAACAGGAAGGTTTCAGAGATTGTTCTCAGAGACCAGGATGCTTCCCTGGGGGAAAGAGAACAGGAAGGTTTCAGAGATTGTTCTCGGAGAGACCAGGATGCTTCCCTGGGGGACATTTATTTTCCACAAAATAAAGTTGAGCTTGATCTTTCATTGATGGCACAGAGTTAGCATCTTTTACATAAACTATACAAAAGTATGTGGACACCCCTTCAAATTAGTGGATTTGGCTATTTCAGCCACACCCGTTGCTGATAGGTGTATAAAATCGACCACACAGCCATGCATTCTCCATAGACAAACAATGGCAGTAGAATGGCCTTACTGAAGAGCTCAGTGACTTTCAACATGTCATCGCCATAGGATGCCAGGAGAACGCTACCTGTCCCAATGCATAGGGCCAACTGTAAAGTTTGGTGGATGCCAGGGAAACGCTACCTGTCCCAATGCATAGGGCCAACTGTAAAGTTTGGTGGATGCCAGGAAACGGTCCCAATGCATAGGGCCAACTGTAAAGTTTGGTGGATAAAGAATAATGGTCCGGGGCTGTTTTTTCATGGTTCAGGCTCCTTAGTTCCAGTGAAGGGACATCTTAACGCTAGAGCATACAATGACATTCTAGACAATTCTGTGCGTCCAACTTTGTGGCAACAGTTAGGGGAAGGCCCTTTCCTGTTTCAGCAACACAATGCCCCCATGCACAAAGCGTGGTCCATACAAAAATGGTTTGTCGAGATCAGTGTGGAAGAACTTGACTGGCCTGTGTTAGAAGTTCACCTAGGGGTCATGATTGGGGCTGTACAAATGTTTGATGTATTAGAATAATTGATTATGCTTATGTTGTATTAATAAAAGGGGAGGGGTTATAAGACCCAGGAAGTGTAAGAGATAAGAGACTAGTATCTACTAGACTAGACTCCCTCTTTATAGGGTCCTAGACTACAGATTAACAATAGATACATTAGGTTTTATTCTCCCTCTCTCTGTCTCTCTCTCTCTCTGTGTCTCTCCTGTGTGTCTCCCTGTCCCTCTCTCTCTCTCTCTCTCTCTCTCTCTCTCTCACACACACTGTGTCTCTCTCTCTGTGTCTCTCTCTCACACTGTCTCTCTCACACACACTCTTCGTCTCTCTCTCTCTGTCTCTGTGTGTCTCTCTCTCTCCCTGTCTCACTCTCTCTCTCTCTTCCCTGTGTCTCTCACTCTCTCTCACACTGTGTGTCTCTCCCTGTCTCTCTCTGTCTCTCTCCCTGTCTCTCTCTCTCTCTCCCTGTCTCTCTCCCTGTGTCTCTCTCTCTCTCCCTGTCTCTCTCTCCCTGTGTGTCTCTCTCTCCCTGTCTCTCTGTGTGTCTCTCCCTCTCTCTCAAAAGACTCCTCTGAGAAATGTGTGACTGAGACAGACCTCTGCAGGGGAGTGTAGGAGATAAGACTACTCAGACATTCCACTATAAATCAACGTGGACATTTACTGCTAAGCTTTTAGATAACACACTAAAGGCCTTGTTTATATAGCTTTGTATGCATGGTTCTGGTCTCGGGAGTTAAAAGGTAATGACGTAGGTAGTGACATTACCAGGGCTAGACTGAGGGTTTAACAAAACCACTTGAGACCTTTTCTTTGATGCAGAACTTACTGGGAAACATGCGTGACATGTTCCTGATTGTCAACTTCTGTCTGCAATTGCATATTTTTTTTTTTTTTATGATTTAATTAAAGATATTATCATAATGCTAATTTCACCAATGAGACAAGGATGAAAGGAACGAACCCTAACAACTGCACAGAGCCCTGACCTCTAACCCCACCGAACACCTTTGGGATCAATTTGAACGGCGACTACGAGCCAGGCCTAATCGCCCAACATCAGTGCCCGACCTCACTAATGCTCTTGTGGCAAGTCCCCTGCAGCAATGTTCCAACATCTAGCAGCAATGTTCCAACATCTAGTGGAAAGCCTTCCCAGAAGAATGGAGGCTGTTATAGCAGCAATGTTCCAACATCTAGTGGAAAGCCTTCCCAGAAGAGTAGAGGCTGTTATAGCAGCAATGTTCCTACATCTAGTGGAAAGTGTCCTCATACTGTTGATGTTGGTGATGTTGTGTCTTTCTACACCAGGGATGGGCCACTTTGATTGGATGGGGGCCACAAAAATCTGAATGGCCACAGTTGTGACAGACTGAAGAAAACAACACTGATCCACTCATTAGTTTTCATTCAGGAAGCAGCAGCATCGTGTCTGTCTGGCAGTCTGTCTGGCAGCTCCCCACCTAGATACACATCTATAGTTCTGACTGGCTTCCCAAGGGGACGGAGCTCCATCTGGCTTCCCAAGGGGACGGAGCTCCAACTGCCAAGCCACACACATTCCTCATATACACACACACAGTCACTCATATACACACACACAGTCACTCCTCATACACACACACAGTCACTCCTCATACACACACAGTCACTCCTCATACACACACAGTCACTCCTCATACACACACACAGTCACTCCTCATACACACACACAGTCACTCCTCATATACACACACACAGTCACTCCTCATATACACACACACAGTCACTCCTCATACACACAGTCACACCTCATAAACACAGTCACTCCTCATACACACACACACAGTCACTCATCATACACACACACAGTCACACCTCATAAACACACACAGTCACTCCTCATATACACACAGTCACACCTCACACACACACACAGTCACTCCTCATATACAAACAGTCACTCCTCATAAACACACACAGTCACACCTCATATACAACCACACAGTCACACCTCATACACACACAGTCACTCCTCAAACACACAGTCAATCCTCATAAACACATGCAGTCACTCCTCATAAACACACACAATCACTCCTCATAAACACACAATCACTCCTCATAAACACACAGTCACTCCTCATAAACACACAGTCACTCCTCATAAACACACAGTCACTCCTCATATACACACACCCAGTCACTCCTCATAAACACCCAGTCACTCCTCATATACACACAGTCACTCCTCATATAAACACACAGTCACTCCTCATATAAACACACAGTCACTCCTCATAAACACACAGTCACTCCTCATATACACACAGTCACTCCTCATATACACAGTCACTCCTCATATACACACACCCAGACACTCCTCATAAACACCCAGTCACTCCTCATATAAACACACAGTCAATCCTCATAAACACACAGTCACTCCTCATAAACACACGCACTCACTCCTCATAAACACACACACTCACTCCTCATAAACACACACAGTCACTCCTCATAAACACACAGTCACTCCTCATAAACACAGTCACTCCTCATATACACACACCCAGTCACTCCTCATAAACACCCAGTCACTCCTCATATACACACAGTCACTCCTCATATAAACACAGTCACTCCTCATAAACACACAGTCACTCCTCATATACACACAGTCACTCCTCATATAAACACACAGTCACTCCTCATAAACACACAGTCACTCCTCATAAACACACAGTCACTCCTCATAAACACACAGTCACTCCTCATAAACACACAGTCACTCCTCATAAACACACAGTCACTCCTCAAACACACACAGTCACTCCTCATAAAACACACAGTCACTCCTCATAAACACACAGTTACTCCTCATAAACACACAGTCACTCCTCATAAACACACACAGTCACTCCTCAAACACACACAGTCACTCCTCATAAACACACACAGTCACTCCTCATAAACACACCAGTCACTCCTCATAAACACACAGTCACTCCTCATAAACACCCAGTCACTCCTCATAAACACCCAGTCACTCCTCATAAACACCCAGTCACTCATCATAAACACCCAGTCACTCCTCATAAACACCCAGTCACTCCTCATAAACACCCAGTCACTCCTCATAAACACCCAGTCACTCCTCATAAACACCCAGTCACTCCTCATATACACACACAGTCACTCCTCATATACACACAGTCACACATCATACACACACACAGTCACTCCTCATAAACACACACAGTCACTCCTCATAAACACACACAGTCACTCCTCAAACACACACACAGTCACTCCTCATAAACACACACAGTCACTCCTCATAAACACACACAGTCACTCCTCAAACACACACACAGTCACCGCTGCTCCTGTTGTTGTCACACACTGGGGGGCTAGTCAGCATGGTGGGGGCCATCCAGGCTATGGTTGTCCCTAGTTACCGCAGCCACAAAGTCGAAATTGGATGTGCTTTTGGTCTTAATGTAAGATTAAGCATAAGATCAGCAGTGTGGTTAAAGTTAGGATTAGGTTTTAAATCAGGCAGAGTTTAGCCATAATGACTTTGTGGATGTGGTAACTAGTAACGACCCCACCCAGGCTATTAGCCTGACGTCCAGGACGGTCTGAGTGACGTCATCACCACCGCCTGTACTGTACTGTCATCTGACCCAGAAGGCTGGTTCTGATCCATATCAACCATGTACTGTCATCTGACCCGGGGTTGATTCTGATCCATATCAACCCTGTACTGTCATCTGACCTGGGAGACTGGTTCTGATCCATATCAGACTGGAACTAAAACCTAGCAGACGGGGAAGCTCACTATGGTACACTATTCCCTATGTAGTGCACTAATAGGGCTCTGGTCTAAAGTAGTGCACTATATAGGGAATAGGGCTCTGGTCTAAAGTAGTGTACAATATAGGGAATAGGGCCCTGGTCTAAAGTAGTGCACTATATAGGGAACAGGGAGCCATTTGGGACACAGGATGTGTCATCCAGACTCTCCGACGTTTCTGATTCTGTTGAGGCTCTGATGTTTTTGTCTCTTATCCCTGAGCAACATCATTTGCATTTTTATGAGAGTGAATCTTGGATACGTTGTCTGTCAGTTAAATTGTTTTATTTTTTACGGCACATGGAGAGAAAAAAATAATATTTCTGATTTGCAGTGTACAGACATAATGTAAAGCACACAATGGGAGGGAGGGAGGGAGACAGGGAGGGAGGGAGACAGGGAGACAGACAGACATGGAGGGAGACAGACAGACAGACAGGGAGGGAGGGAGACAGACAGACAGGGAGGGAGACAGGGAGACAGACAGACAGGGAGGGAGGGAGGGAGACAGGGAGGGAGGGAGGGAGACAGACAGGGAGGGAGGGAGGGAGGCAGGGAGGAGGGAGACAGACAGACAGGAGACCAGGGAGACAGACAGACAGGGAGGGAGGGAGACAGGGAGGGAGACAGACAGAAAGACAGGTCTAAAGGGAGGGAGGGAGGGAGGGAGGGAGGGAGGGAGGGAGGGAGGGAGGGAGGGAGGGAGGGAGGGAGGGAGGGAGGGAGGGAGGGAGGGAGACAGACAGACAGACAGGGAGACCAGGGAGACAGACAGACAGGGAGGGAGGGAGGCAGGGAGGGAGGGAGGAGGGAGACAGACAGACAGACAGGGAGACCAGGGAGACAGACAGACAGGGAGGGAGGGAGACAGGGAGGGAGACAGGGAGGGAGGCAGGGAGACAAGGAGGCAGGGAGACAAGGAGGCAGGGAGACAAGGAGGCAGGGAGGGAGACAGGAGGCAGGGAGGAGACAGGAGGCAGGGAGGAGATAGGAGGCAGGGAGGGACAGGAGGCAGGGAGGGAGACAGGGAGGCAGGGAGGGAGACAGGGAGGCAGGGAGGGAGACAGGGAGGCAGGGAGGAGACAGGGAGACAGGGAGGGAGACAGGGAGGCAGGGAGGGAGACAGACAGACAGGGAGGGAGACAGACAGGAGACAGACAGACAGACAGGGAGGGAGACAGGAGGCAGGGAGGAGACAGACAGACAGGGAGGGAGACAGACAGACAGGGAGGGAGACAGACAGACAGGGAGGGAGACAGACAGACAGGGAGGGAGACAGACAGACAGACAGGGAGACAGACAGACAGACAGGGAGACAGACAGACAGACAGGGAGACAGACAGACAGGGAGGGAGACAGGGGAGGGAGACAGACAGACAGGGAGGGAGACAGACAGACAGGAGGGAGACAGGGAGGGAGACAGGGAGACAGGGGAGGGAGACAGACAGACAGGGAGGGAGACAGACAGGGAGGGAGACAGACAGACAGGGAGGGAGACAGGACAGGGAGGGAGACAGACAGACAGGGAGGGAGACAGACAGACAGGGAGGGAGACAGGAGGCAGGGAGGGAGGCAGGGAGGGAGACAGGAGGCAGGGAGGGAGACAGGAGGCAGGGAGGGAGACAGGAGGCAGGGAGGGAGACAGACAGACAGGGAGGGAGACAGGAGGCAGGGAGGGAGACAGGAGGCAGGGAGGGAGACAGGGAGGCAGGGAGGGAGATAGACACACACATACCATATTACATTTAGCACAACAAGCAGCAGCTGGGAATGAGCAGCTGGTCTTCCAGATATGGCCCAGAGACAGAACAAATGTCTTGTCTGCTTTCCAAGTCCAGGGCTACAGTCAGTCTCTCTCCCCCGCTCTCCCTCCCTTCCTCCCTCCCTCCCTCCCATAGTGATGCCCAGTTCTATTGTTAGAGAAGAACAGAGAGTTGTATGAGTCCAAACCAGCCCTGTACTGACTCAACATTCACAGCAACAGCTTCCTTGCCCAGCCAGAAACCAGATAGAAACCAGGTCTGCAACTTCTGGACAGACTGCTCCATCCGTCCTCGGGAAGGGGTAAAAAAAACAATGTTTGGGACACAACGACCTTACGGTTACCCCCGGTTACCCTTCAGTTGGTTAACGCTGTCTCAAACCAGGTCATAACCCCAAACTAAAAGGTGAGAGTTCACAAGAAGCAGAGCTCACCAATTTAAAACCTCATGATTGGTTGGCACAGAGGTGTAGTCCTAGACAGCCTTAGAGAAGGGTGTTATGGGTAGTGTAGTCAATAACGGGTCAGAGTTCGTAGTAAGAGTCTCTAGTAACCGTTCTGTCCACTCCCGACTCCCCTACATCGACTGTCCTTAGAATCCACCGCCCTTTCCCTCTCATCTGTAGAAGTGTAGTCCTAGACAGCCTTAGAGAAGGGTGTTATGGGTAGTGTAGTCAATAACGGGTCAGAGTGTCCTGGCTCATCGGTGTTGGCTAGCTGTTGTTCTCTGCAGTCATGTATTTGAGGGCAGCGAAGCCATATCCTAGACATGTTCTGTTGAAACTCCTCTTTCAGGGTCTTCAGGCAGACGCGGTACTGCTTGTTGGACCGGAACTTGGTGATGAAACTGGGAGCATGAGGCATGTGGATCATATAGGCGTTGGGCAGAACCACAAACTCATACTCCTGGAAGAGAGGACAGAGGACAGAGTTAGAAACACTATGACAGCATCACTAACTCATACTGCTGGTAGAGAGGACAGAGGACAGAGTTAGAAACTCTAAGACAGCATCACTAACTCATACTCCTGGTAGAGAGGACAGAGGACAGAGTTAGAAACACTATGACAGCATCACTAACTCATACTGCTGGTAGAGAGGACAGAGTTAGAAACACTATGACAGCATCACTAACTCATACTGCTGGAAGAGAGGACAGAGGACAGAGTTAGAAACACTAAGACAGCATCACTAACTCATACTGCTGGTAGAGAGGACAGAGTTAGAAACTCTAAGACAGCATCACTAACTCATACTCCTGGTAGAGAGGACAGAGGACAGAGTTAGAAACACTATGACAGCATCACTAACTCATACTGCTGGAAGAGAGGACAGAGGACAGAGTTAGAAACACTATGACAGCATCACTAACTCATACTGCTGGAAGAGAGGACAGAGGACAGAGTTAGAAACTCTAAGACAGCATCACTAACTCATACTGCTGGAAGAGAGGACAGAGGACAGAGTTAGAAACACTAAGACAGCATCACTAACTCATACTGCTGGTAGAGAGGACAGAGTTAGAAACTCTAAGACAGCATCACTAACTCATACTCCTGGTAGAGAGGACAGAGGACAGAGTTAGAAACACTATGACAGCATCACTAACTCATACTCCTGGAAGAGAGGACAGAGTTAGAAACACTAAGACAGCATCACTAACTCATACTCCTGGTAGAGAGGACAGAGGACAGAGTTAGAAACACTACAGCACACTAACTCATACTCCTGGAAGAGAGGACAGAGTTAGAAACACTATGACAGCATCACTAACTCATACTGGAAGAGAGGACAGAGTTAGAAACACTATGACAGCATCACTAACTCATACTCCTGGAAGAGAGGACAGAGTTAGAAACACTATGACAGCATCACTAACTCATACTCTGGAAGAGAGGACAGAGTTAGAAACACTATGACAGCATCACTAACTCATACTCCTGGAAGAGAGGACAGAGTTAGAAACACTATGACAGCATCACTAACTCATACTCCTGGAAGAGAGGACAGAGTTAGAAACACTATGACAGCATCACTAACTCATACTCCTGGTAGAGAGGACAGAGGACAGAGTTAGAAACACTATGACAGCATCACTAACTCATACTGCTGGTAGAGAGGACAGAGGACAGAGTTAGAAACACTATGACAGCATCACTAACTCATACTCCTGGAAGAGAGGACAGAGTTAGAAACACTATGACAGCATCACTAACTCATACTGCTGGTAGAGAGGACAGAGTTATAAACTCTAAGACAGCATCACTAACTCATACTCCTGGTAGAGAGGACAGAGTTAGAAACACTAAGACAGCATCACTAACTCATACTGCTGGTAGAGAGGACAGAGGACAGAGTTAGAAACACTATGACAGCATCACTAACTCATACTGCTGGTAGAGAGGACAGAGTTAGAAACTCTAAGACAGCATCACTAACTCATACTGCTGGAAGAGAGGACAGAGGACAGAGTTAGAAACACTGACAGCATCACTAACTCATACTGCTGGTAGAGAGGACAGAGTTAGAAACACTAAGACAGCATCACTAACTCATACTGCTGGAAGAGAGGACAGAGTTACAAACTCTAAGACAGCATCACTAACTCATACTGCTGGAAGAGAGGACAGAGTTAGAAACACTATGACAGCATCACTAACTCATACTGCTGGTAGAGAGGACAGAGTTATAAGCTCTAAGACAGCATCACTAACTCATACTCCTGGAACAGAGGACAGAGTTAGAAACACTAAGACAGCATCACTAACTCATACTGCTGGAAGAGAGGACAGAGTTATAAACTCTAAGACAGCATCACTAACTCATACTGCTGGAAGAGAGGACAGAGGACAGAGTTAGAAACACTATGACAGCATCACTAACTCATACTGCTGGTAGAGAGGACAGAGGACAGAGTTAGAAACTCTAAGACAGCATCACTAACTCATACTCCTGGTAGAGAGGACAGAGGACAGAGTTAGAAACACTATGACAGCATCACTAACTCATACTGCTGGTAGAGAGGACAGAGTTAGAAACACTATGACAGCATCACTAACTCATACTGCTGGAAGAGAGGACAGAGGACAGAGTTAGAAACACTAAGACAGCATCACTAACTCATACTGCTGGTAGAGAGGACAGAGTTAGAAACTCTAAGACAGCATCACTAACTCATACTCCTGGTAGAGAGGACAGAGGACAGAGTTAGAAACACTATGACAGCATCACTAACTCATACTGCTGGAAGAGAGGACAGAGGACAGAGTTAGAAACACTATGACAGCATCACTAACTCATACTGCTGGAAGAGAGGACAGAGGACAGAGTTAGAAACTCTAAGACAGCATCACTAACTCATACTGCTGGAAGAGAGGACAGAGGACAGAGTTAGAAACACTAAGACAGCATCACTAACTCATACTGCTGGTAGAGAGGACAGAGTTAGAAACTCTAAGACAGCATCACTAACTCATACTCCTGGTAGAGAGGACAGAGGACAGAGTTAGAAACACTATGACAGCATCACTAACTCATACTCCTGGAAGAGAGGACAGAGTTAGAAACACTATGACAGCATCACTAACTCATACTCCTGGTAGAGAGGACAGAGGACAGAGTTAGAAACACTATGACAGCATCACTAACTCATACTCCTGGAAGAGAGGACAGAGTTAGAAACACTATGACAGCATCACTAACTCATACTCCTGGAAGAGAGGACAGAGTTAGAAACACTATGACAGCATCACTAACTCATACTCCTGGAAGAGAGGACAGAGTTAGAAACACTATGACAGCATCACTAACTCATACTCCTGGAAGAGAGGACAGAGTTAGAAACACTATGACAGCATCACTAACTCATACTCCTGGAAGAGAGGACAGAGTTAGAAACACTATGACAGCATCACTAACTCATACTCCTGGAAGAGAGGACAGAGTTAGAAACACTATGACAGCATCACTAACTCATACTCCTGGTAGAGAGGACAGAGGACAGAGTTAGAAACACTAAGACAGCATCACTAACTCATACTCCTGGTAGAGAGGACAGAGGACAGAGTTAGAAACACTAAGACAGCATCACTAACTCATACTCCTGGTAGAGAGGACAGAGTTATAAACTCTAAGACAGCATCACTAACTCATACTGCTGGTAGAGAGGACAGAGTTATAAACTCTAAGACAGCATCACTAACTCATACTCCTGGTAGAGAGGACAGAGTTAGAAACTCTAAGACAGCATCACTAACTCATACTCCTGGTAGAGAGGACAGAGGACAGAGTTAGAAACACTATGACAGCATCACTAACTCATACTGCTGGTAGAGAGGACAGAGTTATAAACTCTAAGACAGCATCACTAACTCATACTGCTGGAAGAGAGGACAGAGGACAGAGTTAGAAACACTATGACAGCATCACTAACTCATACTGCTGGTAGAGAGGACAGAGTTAGAAACACTAAGACAGCATCACTAACTCATACTGCTGGAAGAGAGGACAGAGTTACAAACTCTAAGACAGCATCACTAACTCATACTGCTGGAAGAGAGGACAGAGTTAGAAACACTATGACAGCATCACTAACTCATACTGCTGGTAGAGAGGACAGAGTTATAAGCTCTAAGACAGCATCACTAACTCATACTCCTGGAACAGAGGACAGAGTTATAAACTCTAAGACAGCATCACTAACTCATACTGCTGGTAGAGAGGACAGAGTTATACACTCTAAGACAGCATCACTAACTCATACTGCTGGTAGAGAGGACAGAGGACAGAGTTAGAAACACTAAGACAGCATCACTAACTCATACTCCTGGTAGAGAGGACAGAGGACAGAGTTAGAAACTCTAAGACAGCATCACTAACTCATACTGCTGGAAGAGAGGACAGAGTTAGAAACACTATGACAGCATCACTAACTCATACTGCTGGTAGAGAGGACAGAGTTAGAAACACTGACAGCATCACTAACTCATACTGCTGGAAGAGAGGACAGAGGACAGAGTTAGAAACACTATGACAGCATCACTAACTCATACTGCTGGTAGAGAGGACAGAGTTAGAAACACTAAGACAGCATCACTAACTCATACTGCTGGAAGAGAGGACAGAGTTACAAACTCTAAGACAGCATCACTAACTCATACTGCTGGAAGAGAGGACAGAGTTAGAAACTCTAAGACAGCATCACTAACTCATACTGCTGGAAGAGAGGACAGAGTTACAAACACTAAGACAGCATCACTAACTCATACTGCTGGAAGAGAGGACAGAGTTAGAAACACTAAGACAGCATCACTAACTCATACTCCTGGAAGAGAGGACAGAGTTAGAAACACTATGACAGCATCACTAACTCATACTGCTGGTAGAGAGGACAGAGTTATAAACTCTAAGACAGCATCACTAACTCATACTCCTGGAAGAGAGGACAGAGGACAGAGTTAGAAACACTAAGACAGCATCACTAACTCATACTGCTGGTAGAGAGGACAGAGTTATAAACTCTAAGACAGCATCACTAACTCATACTGCTGGAAGAGAGGACAGAGGACAGAGTTAGAAACACTAAGACAGCATCACTAACTCATACTGCTGGTAGAGAGGACAGAGGACAGAGTTAGAAACACTAAGACAGCATCACTAACTCATACTCCTGGTAGAGAGGACAGAGGACAGAGTTAGAAACTCTAAGACAGCATCACTAACTCATACTGCTGGAAGAGAGGACAGAGTTAGAAACACTATGACAGCATCACTAACTCATACTGCTGGTAGAGAGGACAGAGTTAGAAACACTAAGACAGCATCACTAACTCATACTGCTGGAAGAGAGGACAGAGGACAGAGTTAGAAACACTAAGACAGCATCACTAACTCATACTGCTGGAAGAGAGGACAGAGTTAGAAACACTAAGACAGCATCACTAACTCATACTGCTGGAAGAGAGGACAGAGTTAGAAACACTATGACAGCATCACTAACTCATACTGCTGGAAGAGAGGACAGAGGACAGAGTTAGAAACTCTAAGACAGCATCACTAACTCATACTCCTGGTAGAGAGGACAGAGGACAGAGTTAGAAACTCTAAGACAGCATCACTAACTCATACTGCTGGAAGAGAGGACAGAGGACAGAGTTAGAAACACTATGACAGCATCACTAACTCATACTGCTGGTAGAGAGGACAGAGTTAGAAACACTAAGACAGCATCACTAATTCATACTGCTGGAAGAGAGGACAGAGTTAGAAACACTATGACAGCATCACTAACTCATACTGCTGGTAGAGAGGACAGAGTTAGAAACACTATGACAGCATCACTAACTCATACTGCTGGTAGAGAGGACAGAGGACAGAGTTAGAAACACTATGACAGCCTCACTAACTCATACTGAGTGACAGAGTGATGGTAAAGGTGTATCCAGTAGCTGTGAGTGACAGAGTGATGGGTAAAGTGTGTCCAGAACCTGTGAGTGACAGAGTGATGGGTAAAGAGGTGTGGCCAGTACCTGTGAGTGACAGAGTGATGGGTAAAGTGTGTCCAGAACCTGTGAGTGACAGAGTGATGGGTAAAGAGGTGTGGCCAGTACCTGTGAGTGACAGAGTGATATGTAAAGGTGTATCCAGTAGCTGTGAGTGACAGAGTGATGGGTAAAGTGTGTCCAGAACCTGTGAGTGACAGAGTGATGGGTAAAGAGGTGTGGCCAGTACCTGTGAGTGACAGAGTGATGGGTAAAGTGTGTCCAGAACCTGTGAGTGACAGAGTGATGGGTAAAGAGGTGTGGCCAGTACCTGTGAGTGACAGAGTGATGGGTAAAGTGTGTCCAGAACCTGTGAGTGACAGAGTGATGGGTAAAGAGGTGTGGCCAGTACTTGTGAGTGACAGAGTGATGGGTAAAGAGGTGTGTGGCCAGTACCTGTGAGTGACAGAGTGATGGGTAAAGAGGTGTGTGCAGTACCTGTGAGTGACAGAGTGATGGGTAAAGAGGTGTGGCCAGTACTTGTGAGTGACAGAGTGATGGGTAAAGAGGTGTGTGGCCAGTACCTGTGAGTGACAGAGTGATGGGTAAAGGTGTGTGCAGTACCTGTGAGTGACAGAGTGATGGGTAAAGAGGTGTGTGGCCAGTACCTGTGAGTGACAGAGTGATGGGTAAAGTGTGTCCAGAACCTGTGAGTGACAGAGTGATGGGTAAAGGTGTGTCCAGTACCTGTGAGTGACAGAGTGATGGGTAAAGTGTGTCCAGTACCTGTGAGTGACAGAGTGATGGTAAAGGTGTATCCAGTACCTGTGAGTGACAGAGTGATGGTAAAGGTGTGTCCAGTACCTGTGAGTGACAGAGTGATGGTAAAGGTGTGTCCAGTACCTGTGAGTGACAGAGTGATGGTAAAGGTGTGTCCAGTACCTGTGAGTGACAGAGTGATGGTAAAGGTGTGTGCAGTACCTGTGAGTGACAGAGTGATGGGTAAAGGTGTGTCCAGTACCTGTGAGTGACAGAGTGATGGGTAAAGTTGTGTCCAGTACCTGTGAGTGACAGTGATGGGTAAAGGTGTGTCCAGTACCTGTGAGTGACAGAGTGATGGGTAAAGTGTGTCCAGAACCTGTGAGTGACAGAGTGATGGGTAAAGAGGTGTGGCCAGTACCTGTGAGTGACAGAGTGATATGTAAAGGTGTATCCAGTAGCTGTGAGTGACAGAGTGATGGGTAAAGTGTGTCCAGAACCTGTGAGTGACAGAGTGATGGGTAAAGAGGTGTGGCCAGTACCTGTGAGTGACAGAGTGATGGGTAAAGTGTGTCCAGAACCTGTGAGTGACAGAGTGATGGGTAAAGAGGTGTGGCCAGTACCTGTGAGTGACAGAGTGATGGGTAAAGTGTGTCCAGAACCTGTGAGTGACAGAGTGATGGGTAAAGAGGTGTGGCCAGTACTTGTGAGTGACAGAGTGATGGGTAAAGAGGTGTGTGGCCAGTACCTGTGAGTGACAGAGTGATGGGTAAAGGTGTGTGCAGTACCTGTGAGTGACAGAGTGATGGGTAAAGAGGTGTGGCCAGTACTTGTGAGTGACAGAGTGATGGGTAAAGAGGTGTGTGGCCAGTACCTGTGAGTGACAGAGTGATGGGTAAAGGTGTGTGCAGTACCTGTGAGTGACAGAGTGATGGGTAAAGAGGTGTGTGGCCAGTACCTGTGAGTGACAGAGTGATGGGTAAAGTGTGTCCAGAACCTGTGAGTGACAGAGTGATGGGTAAAGGTGTGTCCAGTACCTGTGAGTGACAGAGTGATGGGTAAAGTGTGTCCAGTACCTGTGAGTGACAGAGTGATGGTAAAGGTGTATCCAGTACCTGTGAGTGACAGAGTGATGGTAAAGGTGTGTCCAGTACCTGTGAGTGACAGAGTGATGGTAAAGGTGTGTCCAGTACCTGTGAGTGACAGAGTGATGGTAAAGGTGTGTCCAGTACCTGTGAGTGACAGAGTGATGGTAAAGGTGTGTGCAGTACCTGTGAGTGACAGAGTGATGGGTAAAGGTGTGTCCAGTACCTGTGAGTGACAGAGTGATGGGTAAAGTTGTGTCCAGTACCTGTGAGTGACAGTGATGGGTAAAGGTGTGTCCAGTACCTGTGAGTGACAGAGTGATGGTAAAGTTGTGTCCAGTACCTGTGCATCCAGCTCCATAATATGAGCCACTTTATTCCACCCGAAGCCAACGAAGCGCCTGTCGTACTCTGGACTGTCCCGTCTCACCATCACGTAGGGTTCAAAGTCCGCTTCCCACTGGACTCTGTACGGCGTGGTGGCAGTCCTCCACTTAGCAAAGTTAGTGGGAGCATGACCCTTCGTCCAGACATGGTATCTAGCAGGGAGAACAGGAAGTAGGATTCAACAATCAATACTTTATAGCCAAGGAGGGAGAGGAGGGATTGTGGGGCGGCAGGGTAGCCTAGTGGTTAGAGTGTAGAGGTGGCAGGGTAGCCTAGTGGTTAGAGTGTAGAGGCGGCAGGGTAGCCTAGTGGTTAGAGTGTAGAGGCGGCGGGGTAGCCTAGTGGTTAGAGTGTAGAGGTGGCAGGGTAGCCTAGTGGTTAGAGTGTAGAGGTGGCAGGTAAACTAGTGGTTAGAGTGTAGAGGGGGCAGGTAAACTAGTGGTTAGAGTGTAGAGGAGGCAGGTAGCCTAGTGGTTAGAGTGTAGAGGCGGCAGGGTAGCCTAGTGGTTAGAGTGTAGAGGGGGCAGGTAAACTAGTGGTTAGAGAGTAGAGGCGGCAGGGTAGCCTAGTGGTTAGAGTGTAGAGGAGGCAGGTAAACTAGTGGTTAGAGTGTAGAGGTGGCAGGGTAGTCTAGTGGTTAGAGGTAGAGGCGGCAGGGTAGCCTAGTGGTTAGGAGGGGGCAGGGTAGCCTAGTGGTTAGAGTGTAGAGGCGGCAGGGTAGCCTAGTGGTTAGAGTGTAGAGGCGGCAGGGTAGCCTAGTGGTTAGAGTGTAGAGGCGGCAGGGTAGCCTAGTGGTTAGGAGGGGGCAGGGTGGCCTAGTGGTTAGAGTGTAGAGGTGGCAGGGTAGCCTAGTGGTTAGAGTGTAGAGGCGGCAGGGTAGCCTAGTGGTTAGAGTGTAGAGGCGGCAGGGTAGCCTAGTGGTTAGAGTGTAGAGGCGGCAGGGTAGCCTAGTGGTTAGAGTGTAGAGGCGGCAGGGTAGCCTAGTGGTTAGAGTGTAGAGGTGGCAGGGTAGCCTAGTGGTTAGAGAGTAGAGGCGGCAGGGTAGCCTAGTGGTTAGAGAGTAGAGGCGGCAGGGTAGCCTAGTGGTTAGAGAGTAGAGGCGGCAGGGTAGCCTAGTGGTTAGAGTGTAGAGGGGGCAGGGTAGCCTAGTGGTTAGAGTGTGGAGGGGGCAGGTAAACTAGTGGTTAGAGTGTAGAGGGGGCAGGTAAACTAGTGGTTAGAGTGTAGAGGAGGCAGGTAAACTAGTGGTTAGAGTGTAGAGGGGGCATGTAAACTAGTGGTTAGAGTGTAGAGGCGGCAGGGTAGCCTCGTGGTTAGAGTGTAGAGGTGGCAGGGTAGCCTAGTGGTTAGAGAGTAGAGGGGGCAGGTAACCTAGTGGTTAGAGTGTAGAGGTGGCAGGGTAGCCTAGTGGTTAGAGTGTAGAGGGGGCAGGTAAACTAGTGGTTAGAGTGTAGAGGCGGCAGGGTAGCCTAGTGGTTAGTGTGTAGAGGTGGCAGGGTAGCCTAGTGGTTAGAGAGTAGAGGGGGCAGGTAACCTAGTGGTTAGAGTGTAGAGGCGGCAGGGTAGCCTCGTGGTTAGAGTGTAGAGGGGGCATGTAAACTAGTGGTTAGAGTGTAGAGGCGGCAGGGTAGCCTCGTGGTTTGAGTGTAGAGGTGGTAGGGTGGCCTAGTGGTTAGAGTGTAGAGGGGGCAGGTAGCTGAAGAGTGATTGAACCCAACTATCTGGGAGTCCTTCTAGCTGAGTAGTGATTGAACCCATCTGGGAGTCTTCTAGCTGAGTAGTGATTGAACCCATCTGGGAGTCTTCTAGCTGAGTAGTGATTGAACCCATCTGGGAGTCTTCTAGCTGAGTAGTGATTGAACCCATCTGGGTGTCTTCTAGCTGAGTAGTGATTGAACCCATCTGGGAGTCTGCCGCCTCTACACTGAGTTGTGATTGAACCCATCTGGGAGTCTTCTAGCTGAGTAGTGATTGAACCCATCTGGGAGTCTGCCGCCTCTACACTGAGTTGTGATTGAACCCATCTGGGAGTCTTCTAGCTGAGTAGTGATTGAACCCATCTGGGAGTCTTCTAGCTGAGTAGTGATTGAACCCATCTGGGAGTCTGCCGCCTCTACACTGAGTTGTGATTGAACCCATCTGGGAGTCTTCTAGCTGAGTAGTGATTGAACCCATCTGGGTGTCTTCTAGCTGAGTAGTGATTGAACCCATCTGGGAGTCTTCTAGCTGAGTAGTGATTGAACCCATCTGGGTGTCTTCTAGCTGAGTAGTGATTGAACCCATCTGGGAGTCTGCCGCCTCTACACTGAGTTGTGATTGAACCCATCTGGGAGTCTTCTAGCTGAGTAGTGATTGAACCCATCTGGGAGTCCTTCTAGCTGAGTAGTGATTGAACCCATCTGGGAGTCTTCTAGCTGAGTAGTGATTGAACCCATCTGGGAGTCTTCTAGCTGAGTAGTGATTGAACCCATCTGGGAGTCTTCTAGCTGAGTAGTGATTGAACCCATCTGGGAGTCCTTCTAGCTGAGTAGTGATTGAACCCATCTGGGAGTCTTCTAGCTGAGTAGTGATTGAACCCATCTGGGAGTCTTCTAGCTGAGTAGTGATTGAACCCATCTGGGAGTCTTCTAGCTGAGTAGTGATTGAACCCATCTGGGTGTCTTCTAGCTGAGTAGTGATTGAACCCATCTGGGAGTCTGCCGCCTCTACACTGAGTTGTGATTGAACCCATCTGGGAGTCTTCTAGCTGAGTAGTGATTGAACCCATCTGGGAGTCTGCCGCCTCTACACTGAGTTGTGATTGAACCCATCTGGGAGTCTTCTAGCTGAGTAGTGATTGAACCCATCTGGGAGTCTTCTAGCTGAGTAGTGATTGAACCCATCTGGGTGTCTTCTAGCTGAGTAGTGATTGAACCCATCTGGGAGTCTGCCGCCTCTACACTGAGTTGTGATTGAACCCATCTGGGAGTCTTCTAGCTGAGTAGTGATTGAACCCATCTGGGAGTCCTTCTAGCTGAGTAGTGATTGAACCCATCTGGGTGTCTTCTAGCTGAGTAGTGATTGAACCCATCTGGGAGTCTTCTAGCTGAGTAGTGATTGAACCCATCTGGGAGTCTTCTAGCTGAGTAGTGATTGAACCCATCTGGGTGTCTTCTAGCTGAGTAGTGATTGAACCCATCTGGGAGTCTTCTAGCTGAGTAGTGATTGAACCCATCTGGGTGTCTTCTAGCTGAGTTGTGATTGAACCCATCTGGGAGTCTGCCGCCTCTACACTGAGTTGTGATTGAACCCAACTATCTGGGCTCTGTGGCTCAATCTGTCATGTTAATGATCAAAAACGATCTCTGTGTTGAAGGACAAACACCTACGCTGCTGCTTGTATTTAGACACCAGGAGGCAGTCTTTATTCATTTAACTAGGCATCCCTTTATCCCTTAGAGCCAGAGTAAGATTGATGTTGTACCTTAAATGATCGTTTCAGTCGTTGGCAGGCGAATGGTACAGTAACATCTGTGCTGCTGCTAACTAATGAGAATGTGTCCCATCCCTTTAAGTTCAGAACACTGGCCCAGTGGGCCATCCCTTTAAGTTCAGAACACTGGCCCAGTGTCCCATCCCTTTAAGTTCAGAACACTGGCCCAGTGGGCCATCCCTTTAAGTTCAGAACACTGGCCCAGTGGGCCATCCCTTTAAGTTCAGAACACTGGCCCAGTGTCCCATCCCTTTAAGTTCAGAACACTGGCCCAGTGTCCCATCCCTTTAAGTTCAGAACACTGGCCCAGTGTCCAGTTGGGACAGCAGATACATGTGGTTTTACCTGAAGGTGAATAGAGTCCCCATGTCCAGTTGGGACAGCAGCTACATGTGGTTTTACCTGAAGGTGAATAGAGTCCCCATGTCCAGTTGGGACAGCAGCTACATGTGTTTCTACCTGAAGGTGAATAGAGTCCCCATGTCCAGTTGGGACAGCAGCTACATGTGGTTTACCTGAAGGTGAATAGAGTCCCCATGTCCAGTTGGGACAGCAGCTACATGTGTTTCTACCTGAAGGTGAATAGAGTCCCCGTGTCCAGTTGGGACAGTAGCTACATGTGTTTCTACCTGAAGGTGAATAGAGTCCCCGTGTCCAGTTGGGACAGCAGCTACATGTGTTTCTACCTGAAGGTGAATAGAGTCCCCGTGTCCAGTTGGGACAGCAGCTACATGTGTTTCTACCTGAAGGTGAATAGAGTCCCCGTGTCCAGTTGGGACAGCAGCTACATGTGGTTTTACCTGAAGGTGAATAGAGTCCCCATGTCCAGTTGGGACAGCAGCTACATGTGGTTTTACCTGAAGGTGAATAGAGTCCCTGTGTCCAGTTGGGACAGCAGCTACATGTGGTTTTACCTGAAGGTGAATAGAGTCCCAGTGTCCAGTTGGGACAGCAGCTACATGTGGTTTTACCTGAAGGTGAATAGAGTCCCCATGTCCAGTTGAGACAGCAGCTCGGCCTTGGACTTGGGGTAAGACAGACGGTAACGGAGCGTCTCGAAGGCCGGCACCACCAACGCTTTCTTGCTGTTAGCCATGTCCAGCTGTACCACTGACTTCCTGCAGGGACGTTGCAGGGGCGTTACAGAGACGTTGCAGAGACATTACAGGGAGGTTACAGACAGAGACGCTCAGGGTTAGAAAGTCACTCTCCACACACCCCTCTGAGATCTAGAAGTTTCCCCAGCAATGTGACCCCAGAGTTAGAAGAGAATATTATACGCTACAGTCTCCTCTACGGCTGAGTCGTTCTCGCTCACCTGAGGTACTCGTAGAGGCCGTACATTACAGTATCTCTACAGCTGAGTCGTTCTCCCTCACCTGAGGTACTCGTAGAGGCCGTACATTACAGTATCCTCTACGTCTGTGACGGTCTCCCACACCTGAGGTACTCGTAGAGGACATTATACATTACAGTATCCTCTACGTCTGTGACGGTCTCCCTCACCTGAGGTACTCGTAGAGGCCGTACATTACAGTCTCCTCTACGTCTGCGACGTTCTCCCTCACCTGAGGTACTCGTAGAGGACATTATACATTACAGTATCCCCTACGTCTGTGACGGTCTCCCTCACCTGAGGTACTCGTAGAGGCCGTACATTACAGTCTCCTCTACGTCTGCGACGTTCTCCCTCACCTGAGGTACTCGTAGAGGACATTATACATTACAGTATCCTCTACGTCTGTGACGGTCTCCCTCACCTGAGGTACTCGTAGAGGCCGTACATTACAGTCTCCTCTACGACTGTGACGTTCTCCCTCACCTGAGGTACTCGTAGAGGACATTATACATTACAGTATCCTCTACGTCTGTGACGGTCTCCCTCACCTGAGGTACTCGTAGAGGACATTATACATTACAGTATCCTCTACGTCTGTGACGTTCTCCCTCACCTGAGGTACTCGTAGAGGACATTATACATTACAGTATCCTCTACGTCTGTGACGGTCTCCCTCACCTGAGGTACTCGTAGAGGACATTATACATTACAGTATCCTCTACGTCTGTGATGGTCTCCTCTACAGCTGAGTCGTTCTCCCTCACCTGAGGTACTCGTAGAGGCCATTATACATTACAGTATCTCTACAGCTGAGTCGTTCTCCCTCACCTGAGGTACTCGTAGAGGACATTATACATTACAGTATCCTCTACGTCTGTGACGGTCTCCCTCACCTGAGGTACTCGTAGAGGACATTATACATTACAGTATCCTCTACGTCTGTGATGGTCACCTCTACAGCTGAGACGTTCTCCCTCACCTGAGGTACTCGTAGAGGCCGTACAT
Organism: Oncorhynchus tshawytscha; assembly: GCF_018296145.1. Lineage (NCBI taxonomy): Eukaryota > Metazoa > Chordata > Actinopteri > Salmoniformes > Salmonidae > Oncorhynchus > Oncorhynchus tshawytscha. The sequence goes on along the minus strand of NW_024608605.1, from coordinate 6,405 downwards.
TACAGTATCTCTACAGCTGAGTCGTTCTCCCTCACCTGAGGTACTCGTAGAGGACATTATACATTACAGTATCCTCTACGTCTGTGACGTTCTCCCTCACCTGAGGTACTCGTAGAGGCCGTACATTACAGTATCTCTACAGCTGTGACGTTCTCCCTCACCTGAGGTACTCGTAGAGGCCGTACATTACAGTATCTCTACAGCTGTGACGTTCTCCCTCACCTGAGGTACTCGTAGAGGCCGTACATGGGCAGGAAGTCAATATCTGACAGGAACATGTAGGGCGTGTTGACCTGCCGCATGGCTACGTTCCTGAGCAGGTTGACCGGATAGAACTGACCCTCCTTGTAGACGATGTGGTAGCCCACGTTCCCCCTGGACATCAGGACCTCTGACCCCTGGGTGTAGCGCAGGAACTGTTGAGCCTCAGCGTCAGAGAGATACAGGGCCAGGCTGATAGGACCTTCCCAGTGTTTACAGATAGCCTCTAACATCTGGAGTCTGGAGAGGAGAGAGAGAGGAGAGAGAGACCACCGTTAGAGGAGGAGGAAGAGACAGAGGAGATGGCGATAGAGAAAGGGAGAGAGGAGATGGAGATAGATAGGGGGAGAGAGAGAGGAGATAGTGAGAGGGGGAGAGAGAGAGGAGATAGGGAGTGAGAGGCGGAGAGAGAGAGAGAGAGAGAGAGAGGGAGTGAGAGAGGGAGTGAGAGGGGGAGTGAGAGGAGATGGAGATAGAGAGAGGGGGAGTGAGAGGGGAAGAGAGAGAGAGTGTCCAGGCCAGGTTAGAACAGCTGACAATAGTAACCTAAATAACCTTGGTGCTGTCGGTTCCTTCCTGGCTAAGAGGAGATAGGGGGAGAAAGAGAGAGAAAGAGAAAGAGAGGAGAGAGAGGTAGAGGAGAGAGAGAAAGAGAGGAGAGGAGATATATCAATATAATATATCAGACCTATAGTATTGAATTATTCAGTACAGAGATATTTAATGTCCGGTATTCAACATATAGATCTTAATCTCTGTAGCTGTGATCTCAATCTGTGTTCATCCAACCGCCATATCGTCCAATCATCCAATCCCCTTCACACTGATCCACTGTTATTGGCTAGGTTTTACAGATGAACTGAGGTGCCAATAGGCAGAGGTGCAGCTGACATTTACCAATGTTAAATCAATGAAACCTCTGCTGTGGTTTCCACCTGTCCACTGACATTACAGAAACCCTGAACAACTTCACTCATTACAATGGAGAGGTGTTCTGAAAGAGATGTGGAGGCTGTGAGAGACTACTGTATTAACGTGTGTGTGTGTGATGATGCCACTGATCTTTACCTAACCCTCTCTCCTGTGTTCCTCTGGGACTGGGCCACAACAGCATGCAAAGGATCTAGAATGGGTCCATATGGAC
>NW_024608605.1:0-2500 GCF_018296145.1 Oncorhynchus tshawytscha | reverse complement strand
GAGAGAGAGAGAGATGGGGAAGAGAGACAGAGAGACAGAGAGAGAGAGATGGGGAAGAGAGAGAAGAGAGAAAGAGAGAGAGAGAGACAGAGAGACAGAGAGAGAGAGATGGGGAAGAGAGAGAAAGAGAGAGAGAGAGAGAGACAGAGAGAGACAGAGACAGAGACAGAGACAGAGAGAGAGAGAGAGAGAGAGAGAGAGAGAGAGAGTATCCAGGCCAGCTTAGAACAGCTGACAATACTAAACTAAATAACCTTGGTGCTGTCAATTCCTTCCATTCTCCCCAAATTGGATATTCACATACTCCATATTCATTTCATTGTAAACTTAGGTCATGTCCCAAATGGCACCATATCCCCTATATACTGTAGTGCACTACTTTAGACCAGGGCCCATACTGTAGGAATAGGGTGCCATTTGTTTCAATGACTTCACTCAGTGCTCAGTAATGAGAGGACTGTAGAGGAAAACTAGACAGATGAATTAGCAGAGAAATGGACGAGTGAAGAGTTCTGTGGTAAAACTCTGGGTTTCTACTTCTGTTCCTTGCTGAGAGGACTGATCTTTATTAAATCTGCCTGGCAACAGTAGATGAGTTAACATCCTCTATAATGTAATGATCTTTATTAAATCTGCCTGGCAACAGTAGATGAGTTAACATCCTCTGTAATGTAATGATCTTTATTAAATCTGCCTGGCAACAGTAGCGGAGTTAACATCCTCTATAATCTTTATCAAATCTGCCTGGCAACAGTAGAGGAGTTAACATTCTCTACAATGTAATGATCTTTATTAAATCTGCCTGGCAACAGTAGCGGAGTTAACATCCTCTATAATCTTTATTAAATCTGCCTGGCAACAGTAGAGGAGTTAACATCCTCTATAATCTTTATTAAATCTGTCTGGCAACAGTAGAGGAGTTAACATCCTCCATAATCTTTATTAAATCTGCCTGGCAACAGTAGAGGAGTTAACCACCTCTATAATCTTTATTAAATCTGCCTGGCAACAGTAGAGGAGTTAAATTCCCCTAAGAAGCTTGGTTTCATCAGGATATTCTGATTGGTATCTTCTGCATGTTTCTCTGTAGGCTCCGATGTCTCACAGCTTGTATCCCAAAATGGGACCCTATTCCCTAGATAGTGCACTACTTTAGACCAGGACCCATAATACCCTATTCCCTAGATAGTGCACTACTTTAGACCAGGACCCATAGCACCCTATTCCCTAGATAGTGCACTACTTTAGACCAGGACCCAGAGGGCTCTATTCCCTAGATAGTGCACTACTTTAGACCAGGACCCATAGTACCCTATTCCCTAGATAGTGCACTACTTTAGACCAGGACCCAGAGGGCTCTATTCCCTAGATAGTGCGCTACTTTAGACCAGGGCCCATAGTACCCTATTCCCTAGATAGTGCGCTACTTTAGACCAGGACCCAGAGGGCTCTATTCCCTAGATAGTGCGCTACTTTAGACCAGGGCCCATAGTACCCTATTCCCTAGATAGTGCGCTACTTTAGACCAGGACCCAGAGGGCTCTATTCCCTAGATAGTGCACTACTTTAGACCAGGACCCAGAGGGCTCTATTCCCTAGATAGTGCGCTACTTAGACCAGGACCCAGAGGGCTCTATTCCCTAGATAGTGCGCTACTTTAGACCAGGACCCAGAGGGCTCTATTCCCTAGATAGTGCGCTACTTTAGACCAGGGCCTATAGTACCCTATTCCCTAGATAGTGCGCTACTTTAGACCAGGACCCAGAGGGCTCTATAGGGAATAGGGTTCTATTTGAGATGCCACTGTTGTGTTTGGACCGGAAACTAAGCTGCCTCAAGTGTACAATTATATTTCCTATAAAACCCTGAAGATTATAAAGCTAACTTTAGTTGTTGACACATGTTGTGTTTGGAAAGGAGCCTGAAGTGTACAATGATCGTTCCTTCATAAAAATCCCCAAATTCATAGCAGAATCATTTTGTATATGCTGTTTCATAGGTCAGTCAACAACCCACGGGGGTTATGATGCTGTTTCATAGTTCAGTCAACAACCCACGGGGGGGTATGATGCTGTTTCATAGGTCAGTCAACAACCCACGGGGGTTATGATGCTGTTTCATAGGTCAGTCAACAACCCACGGGGTTATGATGCTGTTTCATAGGTCAGTCAACAACCCACGGGGGGTTATGATGCTGTTTCATAGGTCAGTCAACAACCCACGGGGGGTTATGATGCTGCTTCATAGGTCAGTCAACAACCCACGGGGTTATGATGCTGTTTCATAGGTCAGTCAACAACCCACGGGGGGGCTATGATGCTGTTTCATAGGTCAGTCAACAACCCACGGGGGGTTATGATGCTGTTTCATAGGTCAGTCAACAACCCACGGGGGGTTATGATGCTGTTTCATAGGTCAGTCAACAACCCACGGGGGTTATGATGCTGTTTCATAGGTCAGTCAACAACCCACGGGGGTTATGATGCTGTAATGAATCTAT